>NC_071983.1:1402762-1536302 GCF_026283585.1 Hylaeus volcanicus | reverse complement strand
AGAGAGAGAGAGAGAGAGAGAGAGAGAGAGAGAGAGAGAGAGAGAGATCAACCACACACGCACGTTCAAATGTACTGAAATCAAGCTGGACAAATCGCTCGATTCCCATAGAAATTTAATTTCATACTGCTTTATTCACATGTCGAATCATTCTTCTATTAGCAGACGTTATGGAATCACTGTAGCATTTAAAATATCCCAACTTAACCTGGATATTTTAAATATTCTGTTATATTTAATATTTTCTATCTATTTTCTTTAAATATAAAATACTTCAAATATTTTCATTGCTTTTTTTTTCGCGAGTCAATTCCAATCAATTCAACCTTGTTCAATGTTTAATTTCGTTCCTCGTTAAAGACGATTTTTTCTTAGTCGATTTACGTGCAAATTGTCACGCGTCGAATCGACAGATTATTCTAGATCGAAGATCTCGTGTCTGGAATGGCGAGAGAATCAATGGCGGCTATTTTGAGAGATCTCGGCGTCGCCGAGAATGTTCCTGCGTCTTCGAAGACGCCTGGGCGATGTTTGGCGATGGCGGCCGCATACACCAAGTATCGCGAACGAATGTTCATTGAAATTCTCGACAAAGAAAAATCTCGAAGAAACTATTTCCTGTCCGGTAACAATTTACAAACGTTCTCCTTGAATCAAGTTTGGAACTAAACGACGAATCTTTCTTTGTTCGACCATGAAAGTTCATTTAATTCTTGTTTTACATTATTCACTTCCACACTTTTCAAGAATATTTATTGAACGTTTAATCATAGTACAAGATTGTTCTGTCTTTTGGTCCAGACGTTAAATAAAAGATTCTCATTGGAGAGGACACACCGAAGCATCGAGTGTATCCCTAACTCGTTGTAGATAGTTCGTAGCAGTGCACGCAGCAGCTATTAGAACCACCCCAATAACATTAAACGCCCCTTTTGGACGAAAGAGGGTGACGACGTAGTGGTTCACGGGATGAAATGAAATCAATATGGTGAACGTGGGTGAATTTCGCGGTGGTCCTGCTAGGACGAAGCCAAATTGCGAAGGGAGCAAAGTATGTACTCGCGTTACACGGTTACTCGGCCAGTAGTCCAGACAGGGCCGTCTTAATACGTTGATCGCCATGTCACCCAGACATGGGTGACAGGGAATTAAAAAATTAATTCTGAAGATCAATTGTTACACAAAACAAGTCTGGGTAAGATTCGTGAATTTTGATCGGGTCGTAAAACCAAAAAATACTAACGCGAACGTTACATTAAACAGTTTTCAATTGTATAAGAAAAAAATGTTAGTTTCATGAGTATGTCTGGCACTGACAGTGTTAAAGAATTATTTAATTCTCGTTAATGTTCCGTGAAAACGGTTAATATTTACGAAGAAAAATTTTTCGTTCGTATCCTGTATTACTCGAATAATATTTTGCCCATCTCTGGCTGATTGTAAATCCGTTCGACGACCGCAACCGTGAGTTGTTCAAGAGCTCCAGAAGGGAGCCGTGTTCGTTGGCTTTTCGGAAGCGCAGACACTCCGCGAAGAACCCAGAAATAACGTGTTTGTTGCCAAATGCTCGCGGGCAAATGACTTACCACTTATTTCGCCATGGCAGGCATGCAGTGCGACCCTTACCGCGTGCCTTTTTACGATAAACGTATCGTCGATCGCCAGTTAAGATCGTTCTGGTCGATGGAAATTAGTAAAGCTTCTTTGAATACGAGGATTCAGGGGCGAAGACCAAACTCACGAATCGTGTATTTTTTAAGCCCACGAGCGAGCAACCATAAATTTCTTCATTTTACTGTTCGATCAATTGTTGTTTGTAAAATGTCAAAATTAAGACAAATGGACAAAACCGATACGGGAGCAAATATTAATCACATTTACAAGATCTATTCAAATAACAAAAACATTAACCGCTTAAGCTACAATCATGTGTGAGACTCGTGGTCGGATATTCGGACCAAAACTGGTCATCACGAGCCTGGCCCGTGGTGTATTGTTCGGGCAAAACGAAAACATCACATTTTTGTTCCAGGCTGTTTGGAGCTGAAATCGTAGCTTGGTTAAATGTAACTCTCACCCCGGAAAACAAAATTTAATTATACGTCCATATGCTACCAGTCGATAAGAAAGAGAAATTGCAACTCCAAATTTGTTCATGCAAGTATGATTTATCGTCGCGATCGTCTCGTTCGACTTTTCGACTCTTCGATAGCACCGTTCGTCGTGATTAAAGTACATACGCGTTTAATGGTGCTTTCGAGCGTCGAGGGACCGTGCCAAGACAGCATAAAGGCGATTTCGGATGCGTGCTCTCGCGTATTTCAAGTTACGAAGCACGTGCCCGAAGCAAACCACGAAACTTGGTTCGAATTTAAAAGTCGATCGCTTCGGGTAAAACGTGCTTTCGAACGTTACGCGAACAGGGTGAAATAAAATCAGAATCGATGCTTGTATGTTGTAAAAACAATTTGTTAGGCGTAAAAATGAACTCTGGGCAAGAAAATTATAACACAGATAACAGTTCTAGCCTAAAATATTCGCGTATCAAAGGGATTACGATGGTGACAAAGCAGAAACATGATATTTCCTGTTCCCTGCATGATCCCCTGCATTCGTCTGAATAAGCGATGAGTCAAACACGAAATAAATCGAATGAAAGGATCATCGAAACCCTTCGATCATTTCCTCCCCTTCCTGACGGACATGCAACGATGATTGCACGCCCGTTTCTCGAGAAATGGCCAAGTTTTACGAGCTGTCGAACGAGGGGAGACAAGCACTTTCGATTCAACACAAGTAGACGTATCCTCGCAATTCGAATATCCTTTGGAATTAGTTCCTCTTTTATTTAACAAAATGATCGAAAACAAGGGACACTCCATTATAAAACTTCATCCAAACCATAGAAATCTTTAAAATGCAAACTTAATCCTGTTCGATGTTACGTACTCGTAGCCATCTCGTCCGAAAAAGTACAAACAGGAATCGAATCTAAATACGAACCGAAATAGACTCGGCAGTTCTCGAACAACTTATTGGATCCCCTGTGAAACGGTTAATATTACCATAAAATAAAGCAGAGATAGAACAATTATCCGATTATTAGACTATTCGATGAAATAGACATCGCAAAGAAATCGTTATTCGAATAAAATTTCGACAACACCCCCCCCCCCCCCCCCCAGCCCTAGTGACGCCATATGAAAGCACACATATTCATGACGATCGATCTATGTATGTATATCACTATTTGACTATCACGCTCGATGAGACATACAAATCAAATCAATAATCACAATGTGACGAAAGGTTGCGCGGAGAGATGCTAACCAAACTTGTTTACACTATGTAAAGTCATTGTTGAAGTCGTATAACGTTGTCGCAAACGTTTTGTAACTCTAGCTTAAGAAGAAATATTTACTCGCCATTTTGTTCGATTTTTACAATCAAACGTATTATTAAATGTATTGTTTTATAATTCATACAATACTATGTCAGTAATAAATAACAAGGGATTGATTGCCATGGCAAAATGTCGATTAACATGCTACCAGTCGACAAAGTATTAAGACTGTTAACCCAGTTAAAAATTTTGTCACAAATCGTAGAGAAGTCACGTACACGAAATTAGACCTACTATGAAACGACAATTGTTCGATTGCATTTAAGTAATTCAGTCGGTGAAGATATAAAATATTTTCGACTGCGCATTTATACTATTATATTTGTTCAAATTTTCATCGATCGAATCGCGTCTTTGAATTCCGATGTCCAACGTTTTTTCGCGTCTTTACGTTCTGAAAATATCAAGATTACGACGAGAATAACCGGCAAGCAGAGAAAACTAAATACACGCTGGTGAAACGACGTTGAAATTGGGCCACTCTATAAATAAAGAATTTTGGTACAACGGTTTTCAAATCTTATAACATGACAAATTTCGTACCCTCGATCGTTTGCAAATCGCAAAAAAAAGATTTCCCAAAACGTTCATTTTCACGTCTAAAAGACACAGGCACGACACTCCTGAATTCGATCATCAATCCAACAATTAAAAGCGTTCAAATTAACAGACACTAATGTCGTTATGAAAAGTTATTTATCACGCTCACCCTTGAAAATCCGGCATGTCGTTCGAACGGATCTCGAGCCGATCTGCTGGTCGGCTCGAAAAAAGACTTGCTGTCTTCGTCGAATTGCTGTTTGATTTCTTGTAGAAGTTCGTCGCCCGATTTACCACGTAGTCTGTCGCCGAATTTCGGCTTGTCACGGAAATAGAAGGACATTCTTACGTGTACGGGTACACGACTGTTTCATACACGAATTCGAGTGTTGCACTTTCCGGTCTTTAATCGAACACTAAGCGTTTCAACTCGAAAGAACGTTCTTTTGATCGCGATTTTATCACGAAACAAATCGTCGCGAGATACCCCGTACGAGATGTTGCGCGTGACTGAAAGCTCGCGCTGAATCGCGGTAAGCGTATCAAAGACCGCGCATACGCTTCGGGACTTTCTTAATCGTGGCTCTCCGACGCGAAGGCGCACGCTTATTGGTCCGCGTTCGATCGTCGGCCAATCACAACGCACGACGTTCGACGACTTATCTCCAAGTACCCTAGAATCTTAATGCAAGTTCCGATGCACGCAAGAGTCGACTTGTTACAATCTAAATTTAATCGACGGCTATTTAAGTTTTGCATTTTTTTTTATTTATAAACCGACGGGGAACGCCTCGTGTAATACTTTCATTTGTTGCAACGCAATCGAACATAGCATTCGAAGAAATTACGTTCTATCTTATGTAACGATAGAAAAGACGTTATAATTCATTGCAACGCATTTGAATCGTTTTCGAAAATTAAAATTTTTTTATATTCGCAAATAATCTTTGGGATACATAGTTGTATTATTATTTTGGATTGTCATTGCTATTTTTATTGCTGTTGAAATTATTCCTATTGTAAACATGTGATTTCTTCTTACGAAAAATGTATAAGAGTAATTAGTTTTAATAGTTCGCGTAAGAAGCTTCTACGTTTTGTAATATAATATTATATAGATATTTATGATAACACTCTGCGCTTCCTTAGGTACATAGTTTTAAACCGATTGTCACGTGTAGATACAGGTCTCATGTTGAATAATTTATGTTATAAAAAGTATAGTAAGTTTATTAAATTGTTGTACAGTTTATGCGAAATTTTATTGTATTTTAATTGTCTAAGTCAAATATGATTAGTTACTGTTGCTTACAATATTTTCAAATTCTTTTCTTTATGTTTATATAACCTAATAAGATTAACCGTTCGAAAGTGGATTTTTTTATTTTTACCATTTTATTTCGTAACTGTCGTGTTCAGAAATATTCATAATATCGATTTTCGGTCACATACACCCGGAAATTTGATTATAATTGTTAAATCAGGCATATGTTCCAAATATTTTTACATACGATTTTTACGTATGAATTATTGTCATTACAGGTATAACAGAAGAATAGCAGGATGTTATACCACTGCATTATTTGCAAGCATGTGAATACTTCTATTACAGATTTACATAATCATCATGTCCAGCATCATACTTCACAAGAATTATCGCATACAATTATCAAACTTCAAGGTTTGAAGTTTGTAAAAGAAAAAGATTTAAAATCTACCATGTTAGATTATAGTAATAACAATGAAAATTTATGTGATCAAGTAATTCTTGAGACTGAAAAAAAAAATATTCATAATAAAACATATTGTTCACTAAACTGTAGCCAGTTTACTGCTTGGGAACATGAATTGAATAAGAGAACAGAGATATGCGATAATGATTTCTATAATATAGTTGAAGAACTTTGTAATGATTTAATTAATAAGAAAGGGAAAGGAAGAAAGAGAAAGAATGAAACAATTACAAGCAAAATTCAAACAGAAAGCATTGTCCAGCATATTAAAAGAGAAAACATAGAAATACAGAATGAAACTAGTGACACATTTAACCATCTTGACCTCCACAATTCGACACCAAACAATTCATTTTTGATGATTGAAAAATCACATACTGATACTGCTGCTAATAATGAAATTTGTGAAACAGATGAGATAATCACAATAAATGACACAGTGACAATAGTTGAAGTTGATGTTAACACAAATATTTTATTGTATAATCCATTGAATGGTCTTTTTTATTGGACTAAAATCACAGATATGATTTCTGGTGCAAAAGAAGTGTCTACTAAAGAAATAATGTAGTTCTTGTTCCTCGATAAGTTAATGGAAATGTTAAAACAAAAATAAAGCTCTACATTTTAGTGTAAACATGATATAAAGTATACAAAGTAAATCGAGAACAAGCAAAAATTAGATTGTCTGTTTGGTATCAATATTAAATCTGATGTTTCTTTAAGTAAATCTTAACCTTCTATCAAATGCTTAGTTTATTTACAATTCATCTGTCATTAATATAATGATGGATAAGTTTTTACTTTTTTAACGAGAAAATACTATATATGCATATATAAATATAAGTTCACTTTATTTTGTATTATTTACGTATTTAATAAAACAACGAAATTTTATTTTACTTTTGATACAAAAATAATGTAAAAAGATATTGCTTATTTTTCTATATAAAATAAATGTGTTATTAATAATAACAATAATTCTACTTTCGTTATAATTACCCTGCTTATAAAAGTACAACTTATGATTGCATATTATAAGGGAAATAGATAGAGTATGATTTGCAAAGTGCCAATATATAGTTTTAAAAGTAATATTTAAATATAAAATTGCATACCATATTGATGTACAAAATAGTATTTATAATTCAACTCGTGTCCAGTAGACAAGGCATATTACTTTTAATTAATAGCAATCCATTGAATTCACATCTCCTTGTTTATGCATTGTTAGTATATCATCCAATATAGATTCAAAGCTCGTTGTATACGTAGTCAACCATCGAGATTTTTCTTCAATGATACCATCGATATCTGAATCAAAAATCCTCTGAAGGAATGTTTGTCTAGTTACACAAGAAATAAATTCAAACGTTTTTTCCGTTGTGTTTTGTACTTCTCCATTCATTTTCAATGAATTTTTGTAGATAGAAGCAAGAAGATTTGCATCATTAGCATCTACAATTTCTTCAATAACATTGCTAGAGTTACTAAACACTTTTTCTGAATTAGAACTTTCAATATTATTTGATTGTTCATATTTAATATACGAAGTGTCTAATGTAGCACTATCTTTGGGAAGAGGAAGCTCTGGCACAGGTTCGTCAAGTTTATATTTCAAAAGAAACGATTTAAGTTTGTTCAGTATACCTGCCGAAGTTCTACATACTTCGAAATCGCTGTCATCTTCTAAAGTAACTAAAAGAACCTAAAATTCGTAACAATAGATTATTACATATTGTTTTTAAGATATATGTCGAATGAATTAACTTACTCCTAAACAATTTTGCTTTGCTAATTCATCTAATGCTTTGTTAAGTCTTCGTTTTATTTCGGTTTCGTTTAATGACACAATTTTCCTGTGTTCTTTGGAAAATGTTACTTTTGGAAAGTGTCCGTCGAGCACCCCTTGATCGGATAAATGTGATTTTATGAATTGCTTCCAGTATTCAAGGGCACTTGTTTTTACTTCCCAATGAAGATCAGAAATAGCAGCTGCTGACATTGCTCGTGACATTGAATCAATAACATCTCTCCTAAACAGCATTATGCCAAAAATTTATATAAAATAGACATCAATTCTATTTAATTATACTTACTGCCATTTACAATGAACATATAATTCCTTTATCAAAATTACAGCTTCCTTCCTTACTATAGCTTCACTTTCATTGTTAAGTAGATTTATTGCAATATCCTGAAATGTAAGGGAAAGTACTTTTTTTGTGCATTTTAATCGACGATTTCATATATTTTTGTAAAAAAAAAAAAAAAAAAACATACAGGTAGATTAAGCTGCGATAATTTTTCTTCCCACAGTCTGTTTATTCGAATAGTAGTTGAAATAAAAGCTAAAGCAGATGCTCGAACATAACTTTCACTGTCTGTTTTAGCAATTTCAAGTGCGATTTCTAGAAACCGATTTGTTAATAAAAATTCTTGAAATGCTGGATATTCTGTAAATAATTAAACATATTACATATTAACACATGCTAAAAGTATATTGTGTCAACATTGGCTTCGTGAACAATCACTTACTGTCTTCAGAAATTGTAGCAATAGTATTTAAAACTTCTAGTACACTATCCCTTACTTCCCAGTTTATATCGTGTAATCTTTTGAATAACGTTGGCCCTATATCATTCATGTTGCTGTCTGCTTCAACGAGTAGTACTAAATTTGGCGGCATGAAATTTTGAATTGCCAACTTACATACTTTTAAAGCTTTTACACAGACCTAAAAGAAAGTTTTATAATGCATACGATATATACAAATTTAATAAGTTATTTAAAATACATACCACAGGTATTATTCCTGGATGATTTAGGATTTCTTGTGCAAGTGATAGCAAGCATATAGTTTCTACACATTCTTGCCATTTTAATTTGAACTTTTCTGTCATAACTGCTAACCCATTAAGAAGTGATGCTAACAATGTAGGGTGATCAACTATGGGGTCTCCCTCCAATGGAGATACAAACGTAAATTTCTTTGGTCCATTTTCTATGTTTGCCACATTATTTGTTCCTCCTGTATTACCTTTCTGACATATATTTGGCACATAGTTCTTGAGAACATGACATAATGTTTGGAATGTAATTACTGCAACATCCTGTTATGTACATGTATACAACTATTAATTATAATTCTTAACAATTATTTTATTCTTAAATAACAACATAAGTTAAAAATATTTTTTTAACATACCCTGTCCATAATATCTGTTATTTCTAAGAGCATATCAATGCATACTTTGCAAATTTCTGCTAAAGGTAAATCATTTTTATATATAGAATCTCTTATATTGTATGCTAATCTTTGCACAGCTGTAGATGTCACATCAATCATTTTAGTAAGAAACATATCAAAAAGATCATGATTAATATATGAACGTCTAACACATACAGCCAAGGGTATAACCTATTAATATAGAAATATAGTGAATCATTTGTTAAAAGTATTATTAAAATATGTGAAAAATCCATACCATTATACTTATGGCTTGATGTTCAAACTTATGTTCATGTGGTAGATCAAATTTACGTAATGACTGAAGCTTTTTCCAGTATATCAGTAGCAATTTATTTGTTTTTACTATTTCTATTATATAATTTTTCGATAAAAGCATCATGGATACATAACACAAATCGCACAAAAACTTTTGAGTTACTTCAAGATCAACAGTTTCTTGTCCTTCTCTGATAGCACGTTTTATTGGAACGAGTAAACTTAACATTAACAATTTATGAACATATGGCAAAAATTTTGTGCTAATACATGCTTCAAAAAGAGCCTTTATTCTGATATCTAAATTAATAACTTCTTGGCATAATTCAGGTATCATATTATCTATGTTTGCGAATAATGTGTTCTCCACTATACTAGTTAATAAATCCAACGTAGTACATAGTAATGCATTTTGTTCCAGATAATTATCTTCCAACCCATTGCATACTTGAGACTTAAAAGTGCTCGACATTAATGGTGCAGCAATTGTCAAAATAACTTCTTTACAAAAATTGATATTTTGTTGTTCTTGTAAAAGCAAAAGCCACAAAAATGTTTGGCTTTCACGTGTAACATACATAGTGTGATTCCAATGTGCATATTTTACAATATCCTTCCAAACATCTATAAAACAGGTGTTCATATTTTAATCGCATTAAAATTTTTATTCATATTCATATGATATCAAAATGATTGTCTTTCATTGTCTAAATTTATATAGTCTTTCTGCATTCAGTATATTGCTTACCAGAATCTATAATCCACTGTCTGCCACTTCGATGTTTGATCAAATCGGATAACATTGTAGTGTAAGCCATTTTAATAGATGCTGGCAAGTCATCATCGTGAAGTTTAAAAACATTGCACAGTCTATTGTACACATCCTGGCATCGCCAGTAATGAAAACGTAATTCATTACGTGAAATTATTCCCACAAGTTTCAAAGTAAACACACTTATAGACTGAGGAGGTTTGCAATCGGAGTTCCAAATGTTCAATGCTCTCAACACCCACTTTTGGAGTAATACACAATGCTCGTAATCGTCCGATGTACCTAAAATTAACGATTTTTAAAAATAATAACAAAATATAGCAAGTCAAACTATGCATTAACATAAAATAAAATAAATAACGTCAAAGAAGTGTAACGAATATAACCAAACTTAATACGAAACTTTATATTGTACGATTTTATGAATGCACTTTATAACATGGTATCTAATCTATTTCCTTACACTCTTTTATATTCTGAGAAATGTGGGTTAACAGGAGATCAAGATAAGTAGTAGATGCAATGTTATAATTAGGTAACAGAAACAATTCCAAAACTTCGGATAACCTTTCACTGTTCTTTAATGATGTCATTATGCTCTCGTATTAAATTCTCAATAATTATGCGAAGATACTAGGCAGTTACTTGAGTTTTTTTTTTTAAACTACATATCTTTCATGCAGTCTACCGTACGTCGATAATATTTGAGCATGTATTTACACACTTTCAATACGCATTGCATTCAGAAGTGCGTATTATTTAGAACACTTATATTTCCTAGAATTTAATATCTCGGAAAACGTGTGTAAAGAGAAATTATCATTCTTTAATCATATATAGTAAAGTAAAACCAGGTAAAATTTGCATAAATCGGAGTAAAGTTCGAAAGTTACTATTGTTGACCACTATGGATACGATAGATATAAGTTTGTTTACTTTATCTGCTACTGGCGGTCGTTTCAAACTTACTGTTAGTAATCGCTTATAATTTACATAAAATAAACATTGTTACTCCACAGTAGCTTTAGCATTATTCAAAACATTTATATTCTAATAACATAAACAGATTTCACTATGAGTATCATATGATACTCTCACCATGGCACACCGATTGAGAGGCACTGATACACACATGTATGTACAATAAAGTATTACTCGTGTTTTCACACATTGTTACGAGCAACTGTTAATATTACATACTTATATATCATTATCAGAATTAGATACGTAAAATATGCCTCTCAATTTTAATCTACTTATAGTTAGTTCTGTTTTATTCCAATCAAAATAAAACTATTTTAGCTCGTACGTTCTCACGTTCTTACATTACATTCGAAGTAGCATTATCATTTACTTTCGCGATGACTACTTGAAACAAGAATTTCAAGTAAGAATTGTATTTAGCTCCGATTTATATGGACGCATAATTATGCATATGGAGGTGGAAGAAGTTGAGAACCGTTAATGCGTTAATGCTGAAATTGATACGTTCCCGTGTTCCCGTCAACTTTTCCGTGGTTTTCCGCAGATATTCGTAGACGTGACACTCCTACAAGAGGAAGAAATTGGTTTTATCATACTATTATCTTTATAGGGCAATGAACTTTGTTACCTTGTATATTGTAAATACGAAAGAGTGTTTCTGACTTGGTCATTCTTACAGTATGATAATTTTACTGCAAGTCTATTAATCGTGTTGTGAAAACAAAGGTATTTAATTAGAATTCGTTTAGTCCTCGCAATGTTTGTTTTAATAGATTAATAGCTTTCATTTAGTTGTATTTATTATTGTGCTATGAAACATATTTATCGATTAAGAATATTGTGCTTGTTGTAAAATTATAACAATCAGTAAGAAGTTAAAAATGTTTATTTGCTTGTGTGACATTTATTGGCTTTAATACATATCTAATCTACCCAAAACTCGAAATTATCGATAATACAATTTATAAAGTAACAGCAACTGAGATTTCTATGCAGTAATAGCAAAAACATTTGGCTACCATTCTTTCCACGTTTTATTCCGTGTAACGTACGATAAATCGTACTCAATCTTTATTCGTGAATACGTCTTGACTGTTTCGTTAATCTTTATATTTTGAAATTAATTCTTTGTATTGCAATTTACACTAAGAAGCGTATGCATCTGTAACTATACATTATAAAATTATTCATATTGTTTATTTCTTCAAACTTCAATATTTAATGGATACAAATGTTAAAGAACAATACTATTGATGAATCATAATAGCATGAATGACATACTGTTTCTGTGAACTTTTTGATCAGCATTCCTAATAGAAAAAATATGTTAGATTCAACTTAGAATTTATCTATCCATACTTATAATAGATTAAAATATATCACCTTTTAAAATGTGCACTCATATTAAACCTATGGAACATTTGTATGTGGTCTGACTAGATTAGATAGCCATAGTGAGATTCTTTAGTTATCTGAAACAACACTATAACAGTGCTTCACATTATCCGAGTTTGTGATTCTTGAAACAATTTTATCACTATAGAGTAACTTTGCACTCTGGGCAGTGTTTTAATACTTGTTCTGTATAACTTTATGAATTTTATTTCCAGAATTTTATACATAACTAAAAATGGCATGGACGCGTTACCAATGTATTTTAGCTGTGTTGATGGTTGTTACTGGATCATTTAATACTTTGTCTGTGAAGTAAGTAGCAAAATTGAGATAAATACAAAATTATTGAATTGAAATATAATTAATTTAAAAAAATGACAAAAAAAAATTATTTGTTGACTTCATTTAAATATAATTGTTTGTTAGACCAACATTCATCCACAATACTGTATAACTATGTATGCCTTTGTGGCTTTAATTTAGATTTGCAGATAAACAAGTTGTACCAAGTGAAGATGGAGAAGCTAGACATTTTAATCATCCTTTTATGCAGTCTTGCTTCATGTTTGTAGGAGAGATGATGTGTTATCTATTATTCAAAATTGTTTATTGTTATTATAGTCGAAGAGGTGTAAGTTTCATTCATTGGATCCACATATATTAATATTTATTAACTGCAAAATATTTAATATCAGAATTATCTAATTATAGGATAGATCTGTGCAGAATAATCCTTTGACTAAAGGCTCATCTACATTTAATCCTTTTATTTTACTTATTCCTGCATTATGCGATACATGTGCTACATCTATTATGTATATTGGCCTGAATATGACATATGCAAGTAGTTTTCAAATGTTGCGTGGTGCTGTTATTGTATTCACTGCTGTGCTTTCTATGGGTTTTCTTGAGAGAAAACTAGGTATCCGAGAGTGGATTGGTATAGCAATGGTTATAATTGGTTTAGCTGTTGTTGGATTCAGTGACATAATTAATGCAAAAGATTCAGAAGTTGACAGCAACTCTGTTTTAACTGGAGACTTACTTATTATATGCGCACAGGTAATATTATACTTTAAACAATTTACGTGCCTTTTACACTTTTATAACAAAATCTGTTTGTGTCAAATATAAAGTAAATACATACAATTATTATAACAGGTTATAACTGCTGTTCAAATGGTGATAGAAGAAAAATATGTAACTGGACAAAATATACCAGCACTTCAAGCAGTTGGTTGGGAAGGTACTTTGTAATAATTGTTAAGTAGAAAATGTTCAGTTGTAGTAAAACTAATACATAAAAATATACTTCTTTTACAGGTATCTTTGGATTTATTAGTATTTGCCTCTTAATGATTCCTCTTAATTTTATACATGCATCACCTCCATTTGCTGACAATTCTCAAGGGACACTTGAAGCCACTAAAGATGCTTTTATTCAAATTGGAAATAGTAGTAATTTATTGATGGCAATAGTTGGTCAGTATATTTATTATAAATGAATTGAAGCGTTAGAAACAACTTCAAAAATTTGGATGACTGTATTATTTTTCTACAGGCATTGCATTTAGTATAGCTTTTTTCAATTTTGCGGGCATCAGCGTTACCAAAGAAATGAGTGCTACTACAAGAATGATTTTAGATAGCGTTCGAACTTTAGTTATATGGGTTTTCTCTTTAGCATTGGGCTGGCAATATTTCCATTACTTACAGGTAAACATTGCAATATCTGTTTCTGCATCTACTTCATAAATGTTCATACGAATTTAATACGTTTACTGTTATGTACAGGTTATTGGTTTTGCTGTGCTCCTCATTGGAATGTCATGTTATAATAATATCATTATCCCTCAATTAGTAAGAAAATGTATATATCAGATAGACCGACATAGACGACCTCCCAGTGACCGAATCATTAATGTAGTGGCAGAGGATCCTCCAGAAAATATGTGATATTTATATTGCTCTTCGAATTCACTCGAATGTTAACCGTTTCGTGATATTAAAAACTATTCTATGTAGTTTTTGTAAAGAACGGTAAAGCCTGTGATCTTATCGATATACAAAATTAGCCTTGCTTTGTAAGATTGATTATCGTATTTTTATGGTTATCAAAAGATTATTAAAATTAATAACATTAGCAATAATCTCTACCAATAGAAATTAATTGAAATACAAATTCGAAAATTTACTATATGAAATAAGTATTTTTGCAGGTTTTTATGTAAGCATACTATACGAATATATCAGTCATTTTACAGGTGCTTTGTACTTCCGTTAAAATCTATACATAATATCCAATACTAATCGTTCCTAGAAAAAATATTTTGAATGCTAATTAGTATACATAAAAATATTATTTCACCGTTAACATAAGAATTAAAAAATTAATGTTTAATAAAATATTGAAATTTGTAATAAATTTGCGGACATAATTATTGTAACTGAAATGCGAATATTTGACAACTACTTACTTTTTATTCTAATTAAGCACATTAAATCATATATTTTATCATGGTATTCTTTTGTTCTTATACTATGTGAATAATATTGCAAAATAATCTTTATTCCTTTATTTCCATTTTGTATTATTAAGATATTACATCTTTTATTTATGAAAATACTGACACAAGGCAACCATTCCCTACATTTTATCTACAATTAACATAGTATTAGATTTCAAGGTTTCAGTATGACTAAATAAGAAGTTAAGGATAATGCTTAAATATTGAACATATTTTATTATTTTGCATACTTTATACGTAAATCATAAACTACCTTGTGCAAAGAATTGTTGATGTAGCATATACACATATATAATATGTGCGTACCATCACATTTTTTTTATACACACGTATGTAATGGTATACACGTATGCGTACACATACATGATTAAACCCATCTAATAGAAAGCTCCTCAAATAATATACCTTCATTTATCGGAAAAAATATATTTTGTGCTATCTTAGATAAATTACGCCAATAAAACCTAATCTATTAGTACTGCACATTGGTCGGCAATTAATCGTCGAATCTTTCCGATTTGTGTCCCACTTTTTGGCTAAATAAAAAATGCTCTATGGAATGTTTAATTATATGAATAATATTTGTTATTTAACGTGTGTCTCATTCTTTATAAATTACTGTCGACATAAAACCTTTGAACCGCGGTTTCATCGAATACAACTTCGATCCGCGACAATGAATATATTCATAGTATATTATACGATAGCTCACAAGCATCTGTTCTAAAAATTAATCTGTCTTTTACGGCTATGAGCTAGCACGTATAACATGACCATTGTAACTATCTAAACTTTAAATGAATTCGTAACATTTATTATGCGTTTACGACAGACAATGCAAATGAAAGATGAATTCAATTATATTGTTCCGGCAATACATAGGAAATGTCATCCCAAGGATGTCTGTATAGGCCTTGTTTCAATCTCTTTTGATCCATATAATGACCTGTATCAATAAAACAGTATTATATCATAGTCGAGCACAATTTTGTACGAATAATTCGAAAATAAGTACTTACCAATAAAACCTATGCTCCTACCGAGAACGAACAAACTATTTATAGCACCAATTTCGATATATTCCTGTGCTTCTTCTCTAGTAAAACTTCCGCTATTCCTCAACATATCCACAAAGGCACATGCAATCATACCATCCACGTTAAGAATTAGGTTAGGTTTCTTACTCGTAGTTATCTTTTCAACTTCCAATGCATA
The DNA here is from genome assembly GCF_026283585.1 of Hylaeus volcanicus. NCBI lineage: Eukaryota > Metazoa > Arthropoda > Insecta > Hymenoptera > Colletidae > Hylaeus > Hylaeus volcanicus. Next base: position 1,520,224 of record NC_071983.1, on the reverse strand, counting down.
TTCAACCAACGGCTTAGCAGGGAAATTCTCCATTACGAATTCTTTGATAAGCTTTACTCGCATATCTGGATTATTTATTGATTTTATGCGATGGCCAATACCCATAATAAGTTGACCCTTTTTACGTGTATTATTCACAAATTCTTGTGGATGTAATCCAGCATCGTAGGCTTCAGAAAACATACGAGCCGCACCATCTAATGCTCCACCGAAACGATCACCCTGTTGTTAACATTTGTATAAAATTTAGAACTAGTTTTACAAAAATATATAGAACAAAAATGTTACAAAATGTCGTGTTTCGCTTACGATAGTTAGAAGTCCAGACACCAAAGAGCTGACTAAATCTTTACCAGCTCTTGCACAAACAATAGTATTATGGGCTCCTGACACGGCTGGACCGTGATCAGCTGTTAACATTAAAGACATCTCAAGGAATTTACAATACATAGCTGGCAAGCACCGCTGGAACCACAATAATGAGACTACACCACCAATTCCTACATTTTGTTTAAGAACCTCAGTAACGGGCATTCCAGCGTACAATAATTCTTGACCACGTTCGTCACATATCGATGTCATGAATGACGCTGGTTTTCGTATTAGGCCGAGTTCCTGTAAAAATTAAATTATTCATAACATTTGTCGGGAAACAAATAGAATTTTATTTCCAGACAACTAAATACAGTACCCTAGCCCAACTGTAGTCCATGGGAACGGTTGGTGGTGGAAGTTCGGGTTCTGGAACAATCTTTCCTGTTTTTACGAGTATTTCGTAAACGTTCTGCATCAGATCTCCAAGACTGTCGAAACTTTGCGGAACGTTAGCACCAGCGCTTTTCAACGCAGCGTTCTTCGCAGAAGCCGTTTCCAAATTACTATGGGCGATTGATCCAGCATGACCAAACTGCACTTCAGAATTGAACATGCTGGCACAGGTACCAATGCACCAAGCGATCAGTGGCTTTGTAATCCTCTTTGACTTCAATGCTTCGCACACTTCATATTCCTCCACGCCACCGACTTCGCCAAGAAGAACTATCAGTTTCACTTCAGGATTTTCTTGATAACGCAATATGTGATCCATAAACGTAGTTCCTGGATAACGATCTCCTCCAATTGCGACACCCTCCAACACTCCGTTAGTAGCTTTCGAAATTATATTGTTTAATTCGTTGGACATACCACCAGAACGAGAAACATACGCGACGCTGGAAAATAAGATTGTCTTTGTATCTAAAGTTAACATACTTTAACACAATGTAAGGAGGAAAAAAGTTACCTGCCAGGCCTATAAAGTTTACTATGAAGAATGTTGTCCATCATTCCACCGGTATTACCGATCTTGAAACAACCTGGTTTAACACCTCCCACAGTAGCTGGACCGATAATTGTAACTCCTCTCTCCTGTGCCATTAGAATTATTTTTCTTGTCATATTTTCGGGTATACCTTCAGCAATAATAGCGATCGTTCGAATTTGAGGGAACTGCAACGTTTCAACTGCGCTTTCATAAGCAGATCTTAAAGATGCGAATGTGACCATAACGTCTGCATCCGTATGTTTAGTCATAGCGTCTTTCATTTGTTTGTAAACAGGAATGAGTATCTATTACGTATACAAATAAAAAGAATAAGTTTAAATTTTATTGTGATTAAAGTAAATATTGTGTAAATAAGAAAACGTCAATTGTACGAACCTCCTTATGGCCCCAGTAGAATTTTTGTTTGTGGTCACCAGTGAAGGGGTATACAATAGCGGCTACAGATGGTTCAGATCTGCGGCAAACGAAGTCAAAGTCTAGCATACTTTGCACGGCTCTCGTTTGCATTCCCCAAATAATAGCTCTAGTTTTACTACTGAAAAGTTGTTTCGTTGATGCATCCACAGAGCTGCTTGCTTTTAATTTGGGTTGTTTGGTAGGTGAGCAAGAAGCATTCTTTGAAGGAGCCGCTGGGCCTACATCTTGTCCTGAAGGTAATAGAAAATTCGCGGTAGAAAATTCTTGAGCTTCGGGATCTGGAATTGGCTTTTTACCCATAGCCATCGCACATATCGCTGTCATATGAGTTTCGGGACCGAATACATAAACAGGTATACCAAGTCTTCTACCAACTTCACGGATAATTCTGAAATTAAAGACACAAATTAAGACGCGATCCTTTGGTATTATTTGCCGAAATTGTATCTTTCGAATACGTAAGTACCTTAAACCTTCTTGATAATTTGGTCCTGCTCTTCTTACAAATATTTGTATATTGTGTTCTACAAGCTTCGGTTGATATTCTTGTAATGCCTTTACAATACCCTTAAAGGTTGCAGCTACGTTCGTGAAATTGGCGATACCTCCACCGATAATTAATACCTTTCCCTCTTTTCGTTTTTCTTTTGTCATTAAGCCCAAAATAGTTTTTGCATAGTCATAAGTTTGCTGTTCACTAGGTGCACCAGAATACTCGCCATAATTAGCTAGTTCGTCCGCGCCACCCAAATCGCAAATCGTATCTGAATATATTACAGATGCACCTGAAAACAAAATTTTGATATGAAAAATGTACACGAATACGATTTAACCTTTCTAAAATAAAGGAAACGACTTGACAATCACAATTTGGTTAAAATGAACCACATTAATCACGTAAATGATACTGCTGTTCGCTTCTACTGACCACCGCCAGCAACCATAGTCCATATCCGACCAGCTGGATTAAGAAGAGTCAATTTCAAGCTAGCCCCAGATTTAGCATCCAAGTCAGCGATATAGGCCTCTTCTGGATACGCGTCCCGTCCGAATGGTGGTGGATAATCAATTTCTCCCCAGTCTGGTCTACATATGAAGTCTGCAGTTGTATCCAATTTAGCAGCAAGATCAAGTATATAAATTCCATTGTCTGTCACCACTAATGGATTTATCTCCATATAAGTAAAATATAAATTAACATAAAGCTTATAGAGAGATTCGATAAACTTGGCAATTGTTCTACAAAAAAAAAGTGTATGTGTTATTATATTTATCAATATTTTTAAAATAAAAATTTTATTTTGAGATACTTACTCTTTTTTATCATTTGCCACATGTACTAATAACTTCTCCATTATCATAGATTGATCTGGGGCCTTTTCTCCAACAGATACTTCAAGTTTCAAAGCTTTAGCATCAACATCTCCAATATCAACTCCTCCTTCATGATGGAATAAAATAGTGTCAGCTTTCCGGTGGGAGTAGATACAAACATATGCTTCCTCTTCCTACAATTTAAAATGTTATTGGTTTACTCATTTTATTGATTCCTTATAACAACACCAAACACCTACCTGTTTGTGGGGAACAAATGGTTCAATGATAAATGTTCTCAGTTTTCCAGTTGTCTTTCCTATTCGTTGATCCTTATTAATTCTCTCAGCTATCCATTGTTTGACCGTGGGTAAATCTGCATTCACTTTAATAAGGCCAAGTTTTCCACGTCGCTTGATCAACTGATCAGGCTTCACAACTAATTTCTCTGTCTGAAGCCATGGATTGGTATTTACAACATCTGCCCAATTTGTGTCTTCTGTGATGGACACAAATCGACATTTAACTGCATTTGTACCATTTGGAAGTTTGCGATTGATGAGGTCTTTTCCAGTTGCCTCCCGAATTGCTTTTGCAGACATTTTTTACCAATTTCTAAAAGCAAATATATTATTACTATAGATTAAATTTCCATACAGTATTGTTTAACTTTAAAATTTTTTTTTATTTACAATTCTTCTTTCTAAAATATTTTGTTTATCTATTACATAAAACACATGGTTAAAAAAACGGACACGTAAACGGTAAAAGCGTCTACCGCTTTAGAAATTCTCAAGTCTAAAATGTTAAATGATTCTGTAAGTAAAAGTTGGCCGACCGCATTCCAGCGTCAAACGGACAGAACTCACCGAAATTGTTATAAATATTCCTCAATTTTATCACATTCAAAATAAATCTATTTTTAATACATTTTAATCAACAAGTACTTAAAATACTTTAAAGGTATTTCCGAAATATTGAAAAATTAATAAATATTCATAAATAACGATCAAATTTACGAAATACTTGGAATCATTTACGTTGTTTTAGGCAGTGCAACTTTATGATTATTTCACGTTCACGCATCATTTACATATTAAATACACTTTTCTCCAATAGCAATGTGTGCGTTATACAATCATCGCGCATACGATGTGTGCAATGCAAGCGCATGAATGTACTTATTTGCATATACAATGTAGATGCATAGTAATCCTGGAATTTTAATATTAAATTCTTATCGAACAAAAGGATAACTGATAAACGCTACAGAAAAAGTGTTACGACAGCTAATACATTTGTTTATTTGAATTAAGAATTAACTTTTCGATTTTTAAACAATTTTGCCACATTTAAAATATTATATTATCAAAGTAATGAAGTATTTCCGAATACGCGTAAAATTCACGATGAAATTTATTTAAAACGTAATCAAATCAAATATCATACGTTTATATCGATTCAAATTTGACGCTAAAATTAAATTTTAAATAAAAAGTTATAGTGCAAGTAATAAAATAAAACATTACATGCTCAGAGGTCTAGCGAAACGGATTGGAACAGAAGTGTCTAACGGATTTAAAGCAAATGCTTTCCCTTTAACTCCAACTAATGCCTTCATAGTCATTTACGTCATCGTGTTTGATTTTTAAATGTTCCCCCATTGTCAATATTACATACATAATACATTAATCATAAACGAGACCAACATCGCATTCTGCATGAATGATTTTATCTTCAAATTGACGTAATATTCGTCATATATAGACGCTCGTAAAATTTGTACATACAAATAACGTCTCGAGTCACGAAAGATCACAATTGAATGTATAGAATGGTAAATGATAGCACATTCACTCACCGGAAAAGCGTTTAATGCTGGACGTTCGAATTAGTAAATACAATAGAAGTCGACCTTAACCTTCTCACGTTGTATTTTCTAACCTACGAGATTTCAAACGAAGAACACTTAGAAACGATCCACCCCACACTGCCGTCGGCAGTTAACTGAACGTTCAAAGTGATATCGTGCGCATAAGTAACAGCAAGCCACACACGATATCTCAAGATATCGTACGATTTTACCATTTTTTTTCTCACGGTCGCTCGTAATAACCTATTTTCTTTTTTTCACTATCACGCGTTATACAGCTAATATTTTAAAGATTATAACACGAAAAATCTATTTCCTACGATATTTTTACATTTTAATTCTATTATTTCAATTAACCTCTCTTTCTTTCATTTTTATGCGTTAGCTTTTATATTAAAGCCACCATATCATACATAAATACAATGTAAATCGATATCTTGAATTTACTTATTAAAAAAAAATTCATGAATCTAAGCATGCCAATGAAATATTTATGGATTTGATTGCATTACATGCACAAGAAGTTGCGTATTACAGTATTATTTTAATGTGATATTAATAACGTAATATTCATTAGATATTCAAACAACACGAGTTGGTTCATACAAATTATTCCGGTAGTGAAACAAAATCATCCAAGTCTAGAGGATCGTACGAGGATTAATTGATGGTCACGTGACCGTAATGCGATCTCTGGTTACCACGTGGACAGATAGCAAAGGTTTTCAAACTCTTATTATTATGCGATTTATTCATGATTTTCACATTGGATAAGCTGCTACGATCAATTAAATTTAGAAATACGGTCGTTAAAGACATGTCAAGTTCATTTCACTTCTCTACGACAGTACATAGTATTCGATATTTTTATGTAATAAACAAATTTTAAATAATATCGTTTTAGAACCATTAAATCGATGGTACATCGTGGTATTTAATAAATTCTACGTTACTAACCAATACTAATCACTACATCGTATTAACTGAAAAGAAAACTTTATTAATCGTTAATTGAATAATTAAAATCGTTCAACGACTTATTCACCGTGTGATGTAACATTATTTTATAATTTATATTCTGAATTTTATTTAACCAGTACCGAATAAAAAGTTGCTTATCCTCCACTAATTATTCGCGGTTTAATTTAGATAAGAGTTCTGTACAATACAGGTATTAACAAGTGCTACTTTAGCGATAATCGTGGTTCTCAAATACCGGCCATTTAATACTGTGGTTCTCAAAGTAATTAGTACGGGTTAAATTACTACATAATTTGATAGTTGTATCCACGTACTTCATTGCGTGACGAAATATCAACGTACGAACTAATGAAAAAGGTGTATAGCTTTTTGTGCAAACTCGACACAAATTACTTCACTTCAAGCAAACAATAGTTTCGTGAATCGTCGATCTTCACTTATCTCTACACTTGTATCTTCTACATCCAAGTGTAACCTTGACCTTTCGAACAGTTACAAGACTTAGACGTATGACCAATAAAAGTTTCCAAGGAACAGTTAGAAAACGAACGAAATTACCTAATTAGTTTTTCTGTCTCGTCAAAAAATAAATTGGAATAAATTTTGAATTACATATTCAATTCCCTACTTAGCATTGATTTATACATATACATAATTTTTCTCGACTGTACGATACGATTTTTCATCTACCGAATAATAAATTATTTACAATTTATAATTACCCGCGTTTTTTATTCTAATCGATATTTTTACATTTTCTTCTAGTTACGCATATGTGTGTTGTACTAAGGATAGGTCGAAGTGGGATTTATTGCGTAAACGATTAGCATTTGCTATGTCATGACAGAGTTCTAGAATCTCAATATATGTATTTCGTTTTTCGATTAAATATATGTTGAGAAAACACAAGAGAAAGAGAACATAACACAATTAAATATTACGATTTACTTTTACACTAGGAAATTTTTCGAATTTCTTATTCGTAGTATTCACGTTGAAATATTTCTTAACAAACACGTGAAAAAATAAGTCAACTACAACTATTTCACTGACGGATCTAAGTAAACGTGCATTTCATTGACAGTACGCATCACTTTGAAATAGTATACAACTGAATATAAGTATACGTCACTAAAGGAATAGATGATTTTCCCGTATGAATGTAAAACACGTTTTATCACAAATTAATAACGTTTTCAACTGTGCAAATAAGATCTCAAATTAACGTTGCTTTTCTAATGCTTAACTGAGCTATAGATTCTTTTATGCATCGTTAAAATAATTTATTTATTCGTATAATCGAAATCATATTTGTTAAATAATGATTGTTATGTATTTGACTACTTGTACGTGCGACACAAAACTCATGCAATGAGTTACCGACTAAATTTTCGTTAAACATCAATAGTATTTTCTATGGAAAATTTTTAAACTGATAAGGTTAGTTTGTCATCACAGGGACCAGCTCGCGAACGGAAATAAATATAACTCAAAGTGACTTACGATTCACAGGTAAGACCGACGAAATGTGAAAATGTATTTTCTGAGAAGCCTTCGCTATGTGAGAGACTAGACAAGAAGAGTAGTCTACTTAAAAGCACAGGCTCCTGAAAAAAACTACTTTACATTCTTAGCTACAACGACGTTAACCGGTGTGAAGCTGGCTCAAAAATTATCGAGCGTCTTCGAGATTGAAATCATTCTAAACAATTTTGTAGAATTATCTTTCGGGTAACAAAATCAGAATTTTCTGCAATAGAATCACCTTGGATTAATGCAAAGTATTTTTAATCATTCGTGAATTCAGTTTAACATTATCGAGCTACTATGACGTATTCGTGACGTGGCAGTAATACGTCACATCGTATGATTCTCTATGATTGTAGAAAGCAATCGTTTCCGTGTGTGAAATTTAGATTATGACATTTTTTTGCAAATTTCATACGAATGTTAAAAACATAAATTCTTGTAAATTTTTGTATAGGTAATAAAAGTAGTTATCTTATGATTTTCCAGCTTCTTCCACAACCCAGTAGCTCTATTATTTCAGTTTATTAATTCAATATTTTTGGAATGTAATTATTTACGGCACTCTTTAGTCTTAGTATAGAATAAATTTTCATTGATGTATTTTTACCTTTGAAGCAAAACTAATCTTTAAATTAACCTTTCTTCAAAATATTTGAAATTATTCATGTATGCTAATAATATGAAATTTTGTACTTAAAGAAATTATATAAGACCACAGGGAAGTTGACAATTTTTCGAGCATGAAAGATTCCAAAATATTTAGGTTCCTGGCCTATTTCTAATAGCATTTAAAAATATTAAATCATTTATATTATATATATACTATCATACAAAAATTGTACACAAAATATGTTATTATACCATAATTCATATATATCTTAAATGTGTTTATTGTTGTTATACCCTATTACTATTAATTTTTTTTTTAAATGCTCAATTCATGAAACAATGATTTCATATAGAAATGAAATTATATATTATAAATGGATAGGTAAAAAATAATACATATTAAGATCGATCTAAAGAAAGCTAGCTGATTATTAATTCAAATGTCAGCTATCAGTATTGTGTTAAAATAGTATATCATATTTATGCTTCCAACGATACTATAAATGTGCTGTAAGTCTGAAATTTTTGTTTTTCAGAACATTAATATTTACATATGTATTTAAAATATATCTTAAAGTTTATTACTTAGTAATTCATTTTTTTAAGGTCTGAAATGATATTGTAAAATTTTACAAATATTTCAAACTTCGTTAGTAAAAAATTACTGTGTTATATTATTGCATTTTAATATCACGTATTTTTTCTGTACTGTGATAAATATTTTCGATTGGTGTACGTGATGTAAGAAGTATCAAAAATCACCTGTACATGCATTCTTGAATAATAAATATTTAAATTATTGCTCTTTATATGATTATACTCTGTTCTCCAACTTGCCGATAAGATCATGTACACTTTCTATAACACTGTATATATAAGGACGTTCCATAGGGTTTACCTTCAACATTGATAAAATCAGATCCTGCATTTCCTACAAAATTTAGAATTCAGGTATTACATTTAGAAGTTTCAAAACACCAATCACACAAAAAATATACTTAGGTGTGCATAGTTACTCAACCTCATTGTAAGGACTATTTTCTGGGAATGTAATATTTGCACTCATGACAGCCAAAGCAACGCTATCTCCTCTTTCATATACAGCATCAAAAGGCGATTTAAAATAGCAGAGTGCATACAGAATACAGCCTAAAGACTGAAAAATATTGCAATGTGGAGTAGCATTAGAATAAAAGTGTAAAAATGACTATAGTTTAAAGAATTATACTAATATTTTACCCAAATATCAGTTCGTTCATCCACCATACAATAACTTTCAACATTAAATAATTCTGGTGCTCTGTATGGCATTGAACACCTTTCTGCTGCTAAATCTTGCAATGTTTGCGCTGCCTGTGATCCGCATACTTTAACTCTTGCAGGTGCTACAGAACCTAAAAAAAGCAATGTTTATTTAATGATGTTATTGTTAATTTTTATTTCATATGGTAACCAATATATTATACCTAAGTCCATTATAATAGGTGTAGTACCATCACCAAGAACTATATTTGCAGTCTTTAGATCTCTGTGAGCAAGAGGTTCTGGTTTTGCTTCGTGAAAAGCTTTTACACCTTCGCATATTTGTGAAAAAATATATAAAATTTCCAATGCACTCATATAATCACTGTTTTTAGCACGTCTTTCTAATTCATTTGCAAGTGTACCTCTCTAAAGATAAAAAAACACCTTTTTAAATAACTTACAACTTTTGACCATTACTCAAGTGTATCTCTTAAGATACAAAACTTACATGATAGTATGGTAAAACAAGTAATGCTTCACTGGTAGCGTTAATGACAGGATCTGCTGTTCCTTTATAAGTGGAATCAATACATTCTATTACATTTGGATGTTTCACAAGATTGTGATATTCTATTTCTTTTGCTGCTAATCTCTGGTCCTCTAAGCCATGACAAATTATCTTTTTAATTGCATACTTCTTATGTGTTAATGCATCTTCAACTAAAAGTACAGTGCTGAATCCACTAAAATACAAAATAAACTAAATTAAGAAAAAACAAATTTAACATGGATAAAACACTCACTTTTTGTTAACATGAACTATTTTTAAATACTATTTAAGAATGTCATTTACTATTACAAACAAACACGACAGTATAGGTTATGTGAGATTAACAATGAGATAATTTTTTTCCGTTAGTAACAGAGAACGTATAATACAAAATATTTAACCAAAATAAGTGTCAATTTGCGAAGTTAATGTAAACAAAAGTATTAATCTATAAAAGTCTGTTTTGTATCAAACTTGCCCTTCTCCAAGATGTTCGCGAACTGTATAATTTCTTGAATTTACCGTGATAGTTTCTTTGGAGCATATACAGCCCATTTTTAAAATTAAACTTAAACCGAGGCTATTCATGTTGTGCTGTACATAGTAAAAGAAATAGATTAATGATACACCTAATGACTTTCTTTATCGGCGTGCAAACATCTTGACATACGTCACATATGCTACCATAAACTGCAGATTGCTTCAGATCAGTTCAGAATTATGTTTGATTATGTTATTTGAAAGAAACAAACAATGAGGATTAGTATATATTAATAACCATATATTTCGATATAAAATAAACTCGTACAATATTTGTACACATGACGTATTTTTTACTTAAGATTATAATTTATTATATAAAATAAATACATCCTAATTCTCATTGTTTGTTTCTTTCAAATAACATAGTACACGTTAGATATTTGATTATCAGCTGTTTGCAAATAATATTAGTCAATATTAGTTGTCACGTCATTCAAACTGGTTAAATCGTACATTTTTGGAAAATTTATAAGTGATGAAGAATATTTTTCAATAGACTGCTTTATATTATTTTTTCAGAGATATTTTACAAGTTACATAATAACGCTGTAAGACTCAAAGTACGAAAATGTTTACGAAAATAAATTTGAAATGAACAAATTGTATTCATAATTTTTCGATATGGCTAAAGAAGATGCTATTAAAGTAATATACACCAGAATTTTCTTTTTTTTATAGATATATTTTAATAACTAAGAACATATGATATACTTTTATCAAAACTTTCAAGAGTATAATCATTGTTATTTTATTTATGATTTTGATAGACAGTGTACACCCTTCTATGGATATTTATTGCAAGTTATTATTTTTGGGGTGCACAAGAAGTAACAGTAACAAATCCTATCGATGAATCAGGTTGGGTACCAGATGGGGCATTGGCAAATAAAATTCAATCTGCAGAACCAAGACTACAAGACCAGATGGAGGAATGAACTGTTGAAATTCTGTTGACAGCTCTTAATTATTGTATTCTGATACAATAAATGAGTCTTTACCATTCTAACTAAATGTACGTGTACAACTAAAAATGTGTGTATGATACAAATTCTGATTTGGAATCATGCATGTGATGAAAAAACATAGTTTCTCTGAAGATTGTTGTATGTACTATTTACTTTATTTATTCTTTTAAAAAGTGAAACTTTGATATATGAAATATTTCTCTTCTTAAAAACGTTAATGTAAAACATGTACTATATCATCTTATACATAATAACTGTTTCATATTTCTTTGTGATTGTTAATGAGATTTAAAATTTTTCATTAAATAAAATATAGAATTAACACGAATGTCTAATTGAGAAATATATCTTGTATAATGAAATAGAATCGTATTCTAAAAATTTAATCTTTAGTACTTTTGAATAAGTTACTCATGTGTAGGAACAGGTTTATACTTTTTTTTATTATGACTATTACACTCAACAAATGAGGTTATCTTTTCTCCTAAAAGCATTTACGATGATGTTACATCAGTTTCCTGATGGATATCACCATTTGGTAATTTGTTATTCTCTTGATCATTCTGTAGTTGGGCTTGCCACATGGAATGATAAATTCCGCTATAAGAGATTAGTTCTTCATGTTTGCCTCTTTCTACAATTTCCCCGTCTTTTAAAACGAGAATTTCATCGGCGTGTATGATCGTGGATAATCTATGTGCTATGATAATAGTTGTTCGATTAGCACAAACTCTTCCTAACGCTGCTTGAATGTTACGCTCTGTTTGAGTATCAAGTGCACTTGTTGCTTCGTCCAAGAGCACAATTGCTGGTTCCTTCAATATTGTACGCGCGATAGCAACTCGTTGTTTTTCTCCTCCACTTAATCGAAGTCCTCTCTCGCCAACCTATACAGTTATAATTGAGTATTGCTAGTTTTCATTTTCATTTTGATTAAATAAAATATAGTTTGACTCATCAATTAATACATACTTGTGTTTCATAACCATTTGGAAATGAAAGAATTCGGTCATGAATGTCTGCATTTCTAGCTGCTGCTATTACGTCTGCATCTACAGCTTCGATACGACCATATTGAATATTATATTTTATGGTGTTATTAAACAGTACAGTGTCTTGAGGTACAACACCTATTGCCCGCCTTAAAGAATCTTGTTTAACTGTTTTAACATTCTGTCCATCGATCAATATCGCTCCTTCTTCTACATCATAAAATCTAAATAACAGTCGCACGATAGTTGATTTTCCAGCTCCCGAAGGTCCAACCAAAGCAATAGTTTTTCCCGCTGGAACGACAAAGCTAATATTTTTTAGTATGACTTTCTCGGGAACGTAACTAAACGATACATTCGAGAATTCAACTTGACCACGTTTTACTATTAATGGTCCAGCACCTGGAGCATCAATTACTTCTTGTTCTTCTCTGAGAAGATCAAACATGTTTTCCATATCAACGAAATTCTTTTGTATAGCACTATAAATGTAAAAAGTATTTTTAAACTAATAGAATGGTTCTCAGTTTAGCAAAAAATGACTAGCATAATTAATTACCGGTAATATGTTCCAAACCAATTTAATGGTACATAAAGTTGAATGATGTAACTTGCAAACAAAACATAATCACCAATTGTTAAACCTTGATGAGTCACAACCTGCAACCAATAAATTTATGATATATGTTCCTATAAACGTTTTCAAGAAACGTTTGAAAAAAATAAAAATATTTTATACACTAACCATGTGCAAACAAAGTAAAGATCCAGCTAACAAACCAGCGCAAACGATTATATTTTGCAAGGTATTTAAAATATTCAATGTAATCATTGATTTCCATTCTTCTATTTGGAAGTCTATTATTGATTTTCTATAGCTATCTACTTCGTATGACTCTGCTCCGTAATATTTGACCGTTTCAAAATTAAGTAAACTGTCAACACTTCGTGCTCTTTGGGCATTATCTGCTAAGTTCATACGCCTTTGGAACTTGGTACGCCATTCGGTAACAAGAATTGTAGCAGCTAACATAAATAACGAAAACGTCGTAATATTTGTTATGTCAAATTGTAGAAAAATGATGAAAAAGGAATATAATCACCTATATAAAGAGTCATAGTTGTGAATACAATTAATCCAAACCACTTATTAAAAGCACTAACAAAGAATACAACAGCCACGATAATGTCAACAATTGTTGGCACAATGGAAAAGAGAATGTAATTAAGTAGGTTGTTTATAGAATCTGTGCCACGATCCATGACTCTTAAAACTTCGCCAGTTTTCCGTCCAAGATGCCAGCGTAAACTTAGACTATGTAAATGCCTGAAGAAATTCATATTATAGAAGTAAGATATAATTATAAATTAAACCAAGCAAACTTAAAAGAATGAAAATATCAAATATTCACCTGAACAATTCAACTTCAATTTCCCGAGTTGTATATTGTTGTATACGAATCCATAAAAACGATCTTAGATTGTTCAGTACTCCCATACCACCTGTACCTCCACCTTGTAAGAATTTGAATGCTACATATATTAATATGAGGTCCCACCTACCACAAGGATTAAACATTTCATGAAAACACCCGTGTATTTTTAAAATTTTAACTTGAAAATTTTCTATACCTAAATGTTGTAGGAGTTTCGGCAACACTGTCGACAATCTTTTTATTATAAATTGGAACATACAAGTTTATGAAACGTCCTGCTATGAGTAACGTAAAGCAAAATATAACTCTCAGTTGAAGCGTAAAACTTTTTTCAGGCCACAAAAATGGTGCCAAAGTTTTTATCTTATACCAGGAATTTGCCCATGCCGAACTGTTATTCTCAGGTCTCTGAAAATAATTGTATTATAAATAGTTATATATCGTGTCCAAACAGATCCAACAAATGATAAACATACACTTTTAATTGTATTAAATTATCTACATATTGACTTTTACTGTGTGCGCGTATACAGATAATTTGTATTTCTTTTATATATCCTGGTATGTTATTTATATTTTAGTCGCATAATATTATTATAGGACTCTCTGTAACACAATAATGGTTACAAGATTTCTATCAGGTAAAAACTATTATAGGTAGTAGTAGGTAGTAGGTCTAATAGGTAGTAGTCAAAATTATATTCATTGACTTACACCTTGGTAATATCTTGACCGTGTAGCTGGACCATCATTGATTCTATGATATTCAGAACTTGAAAGTATTCCTTGTATCCCAAATATTCCTGGTGCTTTGAGCCCTAAGGCAAAGATGAGAAGATTGCTGACGTAACGCAAAACGAACAGTGCCATCTCGATTTGGTCTGTTAATCTGTAAATAGAACACATATACAGAGAGAAAATCCCACTAGGTACAGTGAGCAAAGTATACCATTCCTATTAACAATATGAACTTAAGAAAGTGCTTATATAATAATATAATAAGTTTATTTTAAACTTACGTATTTAAATGAAACCACCATTCAAGTTTTCCAATGTTAACAAAGACAAAATTTTCAGCAGCAAACGCCAAGGTCCAAAAGCCCAACAATACAAGACCATGACCACGTGGTGGTACACTTGGTAACAATTTGTGTCTTTCTACCCTTAATATGTACACAGAAAATGGATAAACAATCACAGTTAATATTGTTGTGACAATCTGAAAGTATTAAGGTAATTTAAAGTTTATCAGTTAAGCAATATTGTTATGTATTGTTAAAGTGAAATTGTTACCATGTAACCATAGATTTTCTTGTCATTCAAAACTGTTGCTTGTAGAATTATTCTTACTATACTGAGTATTGGAACAAAGTATAGCAGTATTTTTTGTAAAACATATAATTTACTTTTAGGTACTAAAGTTGCAGCAAGTTCTGTGCCATGCTTTCGATATATCCAAAGTTGCATTGTACCAAAAATGAATAGGTACAATGAAATCACAGCACTACTAATAGTATCCATGAAACATTTTGACATTCCATGTTCCATCCAAATCTCATTAAACGTTATATTTGGAGGACAATAGGTCATTGTTGTATTCATTTTGAATCCTTCAAAGTTTAATTCTTAATAAATCATTAAAAAGAAATTCCTAAGTAATATCTCTTTTATTGTTGTTTTAATATGAGATTACTTCTGATATTTTTTGTTTTGTTATATGTCTTATTTGTAATGATTCTCTTTATCTGGTCACTTATTGTACGAAATCTGATATTTCAATTTATAAATGGGATATCTGAAAAATCATACAACACATATTAATAATTTATCAAAATAAATCAATGTTTTACTGATCTTTAAATGAGAACATCAGAACCATGTATGATGAGCTTATCTTTAGATAAACATATATCTTATCACAAATAATGTGCTTATATAATTTTCATTTATATCATACTTATATCATACAAAATATGACAATTTTACATATGAAAACAGCTTTTAATTTTGAAATTTTTATATTTTTGTGTATACATATGTATATATATATATATTATGCCCTATGAAAAATGATAAATACAATTCTTGTGAAATAACTTGTTTGTGTAATAGAAACTAATGCGCAATATAAAATGTCAAAGAGAAATTCAAATAGAACAAATAACAGTTCAAAATTTCACTAAGAGAAAGCTGATGCTTTCATTATAATTTATTTGTAATACTAACCACTTAAAAGAACTGGATCCTTTATCTTTTTTTTTGGATATCTGCATCGTCACGTTGTACGCGTATAATTTGATTAGCGATTTGTAATACTGAACAGGCACAAATATTTTTAAAATAGTCGCCTAACCTAGTGTTATCGTATGATTAGAGAAAAATATTATAAACGGTAGTTTGATGTTAATGCAATTAACACCAAGAAAACACTTTCTTGCGCGTTTACATAGTTATCACTTTTAAATATACGAAATTTACATTATTACCTACGTCAGACTTTGTCAAACGTACTATTTGACAGATCACTTGGGATTACTTGTGTGCAGATCAGTGAATATACATGCACAAACATGTACATGACACTGTGACCAACTGTGACTGCCTCGTGGGTAACATACACATAACCTATAACCTACATGCTTACAAATTATACGATTTTGAAAATATTGTTCGTACGTACTCTTTTTCTACTATTGTAACATAAATGACATGTGTTTTAAGTAAATTATTACATATCGAATAGTGATCTATTTATGTGCAAGTGTATTTTTGAATAATACAATTTATACTATTGAAAAAATTGGTTTTAATTGTACGTTATATTAGTCTAACTTGGTCTAACCTAAAGACGAGGAGAAAATAATGCATATACACTAATTCGATTTACACAATAATTAATTATGGGTAAGAATAATAGACACATGAAACATTTAAAGTCTGAAAAGGCAAAAGTGAAATTGAAAGCGAAGAAAGCAAAGCCATTACCAAAGGGATTAAATGTCACTGATCCGACGTTCAAAGTTAAAAAGATCGTAATACGTGAACAATTGAAACATCATGATGACACGGAAATTCTTAGTAAAAGAAAACTTAATGTTAAAGTAATGATACTAGTTATTAATTAATATTACTTATTTTTGAAATTGTTATGTGATTCTTTTAACATGTGTGTATGTAATTTTTAGGATTTACTATCACGTCTTCAACATTATAACTCAACAGTTCGACAAGATGCTGTGAGAGAACTAAAAGAAATTTTGTCACAGCATTCTTTGGACTTATTGAGTTCACAGTTTGGATCTCTGTTGCAAGGCATTTGTGCATTATCTCTTGATAAAGAGAGAAACATAAGACATGACTCTTTCAAAGTTTTGAGTTTAATCCTTGGTCCAGTATCTAATGATCAACTGAATCCATATTGTGATGTTTTGATTTCATATTTAAGATGTGCTATGACACATATAGACCCTCGCATTAAAGAAGATGCTTTACTCTTTTTGGATGTACTTGTACAAAATTGTGGTAATGTTTTGGCTAGAAACAGCAATAAAGTGCTGCCAAATTTTTTAAACATGATCTCTAGATTGCACACTGAAATGAAACCTGGAAGACAATTAATAACAACTTTAAATTCCAAAAATACTACTGTTAAATGGAGGATAAAAGTATTGGAAAGGCTTGCCACTATGTTCAAGTCTATCGTTAGCTTTTATAAATCACAGCAAACTATTGGCTTAAATGTGACTGGACAAGTTGTACATATAGACAAAAATACTAGATATGTTCCTATTTACTTAAATACAAATTTTCAAAACTTTGAAATTGATTTTGAACAAAATGATATTCTAAAAGAAAATGCTGTTGAACAAAGTCTAGATGCAGAAGAGCTCATGAAATATGTTGAATCATTAATGCCTCTCATATTTGATAGTTGGATGGAAGTTTGCCCAGATGACAAAAATGTAGATAATTCTGCACTTCTGATTTCTGCTGAAGCATTAGAATTATTGAAAAGTGCTGTAGAAATTATACAGTTAATAATTGAATGTATAGATATATTGCACACTGAATGCGATGTAAACTTGAAATATTGGTTTAAAAACAATTTTCAGAACATTTTCATACAAAATTTACTTACAAAATTTCCTTACACTAAGTTAGGTGCTACACTGAGCTTGCTCTCCTCAGCACGAAACAGAAAACGTCAAGAAGACTTTTCTGTGAATGAGACATATGATGCCTGCTTAGAACAAAATTTAGGACTTTGTCAGATTTATATATGGTTTACATCAATACATAGTGACGATAAGGTTGCATCTAAAATAAATCAAGATTATTGTACATCCGTAATTAAGTATTTAAATGGTATTACAAAGTTTATTTTGTTTTCTATTAATATGAGTCTTTGTTTATATTTAGCTTACCTGTTTTGTCTTTTATAGAAAAAATTGAAAATTGGTCAAATATAAATAATGTTGCCTTATCACAGCTGATCAAGCTTTTGAGAACATTATTCTTGAAAGCAAGTAAAGTTTGGTATAGAAATCATCTTGATCTCAATGAAACTTTACAAGCTGTTGTAGATGCATGTTGTAATCAATCAAAGAAAGAAATGCAATTACAATTATTTTCTCTCATTAGTGATATTATGTTAGATCATACTTTACATGAATTACACAGGTAATTGTATTCACTACTTTTTTTCTTTTTTAAATTGTACCTACTGCAAATACTTTATGGTACATTGCAGGGAAGATGCATTTAAGGAGTTCATATCAACTGTACCCAATCTTCTTTTAAAGCCAAAAATACATGACAATACAATAAAAATAATAAACAAAGTCGTGCTGCGGTACAGAAATTGGATTCAGAAACAACTTGTAGCAAATTACAATGACATCATAGGTAAACATTTGAAAATATTATTTTTATTACTCTATATTAACAATGTATCTATTATTTGTATTACAGAAAATGCTAAAAAAATCGAAATTCTCGGATCAGAAGATGAGAAAAAATCCCGTCTTATGATATGTAATTTGTTTTATTTCTTAGATGCACAAATTTTTTATTAAGTCGGATGTATTTTTTATAATAAATATAAGTGTTACATAAATGTATCTTTTATGATATATCTGAAAGAAACACTATTTCACTTTATTAATAAATTAATGATTCTTGCAATAGGAAAATTTGAAAGAACTATACATATAGTAGAGTGCAATCGTCAAAATCGTTAGATAAATACACTTCGACGGTTATTAAAAATATATGACATTTTATCATATATAGTACATACAATAATCACAAATTTTATTTCATATTTGTTTTGTACCATTTTGTAATAAAATTCTTAATTGTTTCGGAAGTATTCCATAATACTTATCTACAAATACTGGTATGATAATTGATTCCCTCTTCATCGACTATATTTGTTCTTATCAATTAAAGTTAAAATCTTTAACTTTTGATAAACATTTTCCAAGTACTGTATTTTCAAAGTACATCTTAAAATCTAGTTATCATGTTCGTGTTTCGTACCGATTCGTCATCGACAAATGTATGATTATCATACGCATATAACCTATTATTGTCCTTCTGTTTTTTATCATTTACATTTTTTCCAACTTCATTTACATACGACTGTTCATCCGAATACGTCACGTTAATTATATTTTCTACGCTCGGCGTTAACGGTAAAATGGGCAATTCTCTATTAAGTTTCGGCCAACTCGAGTCATTTTTTAATTCATGCTGTACTCTTAAATACTCCTTCTTAGACTTCTCCGGTCTATAAAACTTTGATTTTAATATCTTCTCTATCATATACTCTATCACGAACGTTTCAACGATGATACAAACTACGAAATTTGCTAGAGCAAGCGCCAAAATGATGATCTTCCAATCATACGTTGGAGGCACAAGTAGCTCAAGTAAATTTATTATCCACTCTGCAGGATAGACTGTGATGTATGTACAAACGACAGTTAGTAAAACTATGGAAACTATGAATGCGATGTTTGTGTATATAGCTTTTCGATACGGTTTTCCTCGTGAAAATATTATTGCCATGGTTATGTACTGGAACATGGATACGCAATACACCGAATAATTTTCGTAACACGCGTATCTATCATCCTCCGTATTTACGTATGGAACGAACCAAGGGAAAGTACGCACCGCGTGATAAGCGACAGCTTGAAAAATAGTCATAATTAACATATGTACAGTCAGAGAGAAGATTGTCGTGAAACTTAAAAGACTAGTCATCGGGGGCTTTTTCACTAGTTTCTCTTCGTATGCTCGAGTTTTCCCAAAGAATGAGGCGAAGTTGACGATGAGGAATATATCGATGAAGAGAAACTCTAGATCCGACAGGTTTGAATCGATCGAGTAGAGAATAATGACAGACAAAAACTCTGTAAGGGAGTAAGTAACCATGAACTTAAATATTCCGAACGATGTCACCAACGCAGCACGACCCTCCCTTATCACCTTCGGAACACAAGTGATGTCAGGCACCTTAGACGTGAAAGGACTTGCTACGCTAAAAAAAGAAGACATCGAACATTAATATTGGAACATACGATGATTTAAAAATCTAAATCAGGGTTGATCGGAATAATAAAGCTTAATAATCTTTTAGCTGTGGTGTAAATGGATCTTTTTCTTTCCTGCAATAATCGAGGTTTTATTCCGTTAAGATTCTATAATACTAAAAATCTTTTAAATATTGATGCTGCTGCATAAAGTAAGTATGATGTGTTACCTAGATTCCGCTTCAGACAAGGATACACCCACGTGCGCTGCTCTTAGAGCCCCGCAATCATTAGCACCATCTCCGCACATGGCTGTAATATTTACGAAACCTCTTTGAAATTACGACTACACGGTACAGTTAAGTATGACAAATATTAGGAATTGATGCATACCGACATAATAACCGAGTTGCATCAGCTCCAATACTAATTGCTGCTTTTGGTCGCTGGTCATTCTAGCAAATATTGCACCACGTACGCATATCTTCGGTACGATGTCAGGATAATGCTCGCGGAGCAACTGCCACGACTGACCAGTTAGCGCGAACCGATAATTTCTATCACCTATATTTTGTTCTATATTCTGCAACTCTGTTACCCTAAGCATTTTATCCTGAAGACTCTTGAAAAGGAAAGCAGGAAAACGATCATTATATTTCGTTTCTCTCGAGTGTTGAGCCTCGCAAAACCGGGGAAGGGGAGGGGGGGGGGGCAGGGGAACAAAACATAAATATCGTTCGATAGAAACTTGGAAAAAGTTGAATGTTAGCCTCTTTGATAGGATATGTAAAAAAACACTTGGTATTGCGAGGGTTCAGTGATTAAGTAAAATTACCAATTTCGAAGATATTTCTTGAGCATTGAAATAAATCTCCGGCTGCACTTGGTTCTCTTTCATAACCACTGTAACATCTATCACAGACTCTTGCGGTGACAAAATGCCACACTCTTTTGCAACGCTTACAGCGGTTTGAATGTTGTCCCCTGAAATAATTTGTTTTAACGCTAGGCATATAACATGTTCATAAATCATTTCGCTTTCTACCAGCGATGAAGTGCTAAACCAACGAAATCTCAATTACCCGTGATCATCAAAACATGTATGTTGGCAGTTCTGAGTTCCTTGATCACCGGTACAGTCGGTGATTTTAATCTGTTCTCCATGATAACCAAACCTAAGAACTCAAGGTTCTGTTCGACTGCGTCACGGGGTAGCTTCGTTATCTGCGAATGAAAATGCAAACTATGAAAAATAGAACGATTTACGACGACAGAAACGTTAATTAAGCATATGTAAATAGCGATTAGCACGGGTGCGTTTCTTGAAAATGTCGGATTATTCCAAAGCGATTAGTCAAGCTTATCGAACATGTTTGATAAAAATGCCTTAATTTATAATGTATTCGCTGCCTCTTTATACTATAGAATTCTATAGTATAATTTAGAAGTTTATATTGTTACAAATTAAATTCATTGACCAACTTTTTGTCACTGCATAGTAGGATACATGTTGATTTCTAACACGTAAAAATGATCTCAGGCTCTAATTGAGGACAAACAACATTGAAAAAAGTTTATACATATAAGAGAGTAATCTATTTGACCTTGTTTTTGAGTTATATTTCTTGTGCTCTGATATGCATATATGGCGATACACACATGGAAAATTATGTCAAACATGCGTAGATGTAACGGACTTATGAAAAATAAAATATTAATATTTTAATTAATATATTATGCATACGTTACGTATACGTCCTATACATTATCGTATTTATAAAAATGCATAAAATTCGCACTCTATTAATAACAAATTGGTCTGGTATAATAGATTGAAGTAGGTCACATATGTATTTAAATGAACATTTTAGATTACGAAGAACTTGTAAAGAAAATTATAGTTTCGATTACCTTATCACTATTTTCGGTCAATACTGTTCGGCCCATAGCTATAACGCGGTAGCCCTGTTCTGTGTAACGTTTTAAACAAAACATGATGTCTCTCGGAATAGTTTCTGGTTTACTCAGGCTAAGTATCATCTCAGGTGAGCCTTTCGTGTAGGCTTTGAAAGTTTCCGATCCCGATATTCGTACTATCACAGACATTCGTTGTAGAGAGCTTGAAAATTGATACTGTTGTATTATCCCGATTTCCGATATCTCGTTCATATTTTCCATGAAACTGGTGCCCCTAGGCGGTTTTACGATCGTTGGCGCTACGAGATCGTACTTGTTCGACTGCCCGATATCTGATTCTTCCAATATCCATCCGGTACTTTCAAACATCTGCAAATACGTAGACGAGAATGACCGTGAACAGAAATTATTTGATATGGCACATCGACAGCCAAATTGTTTTTAGAGAAATTTTCTTGTTGGGTTTTCCCAGATTTTCGTCTCAACACTTGATTTATTGAAGGACAACTGTCGCGGTTCTCAATGTAAACAAAAACATAGATGTCGTAAATGAACTGTGTGGTAGTCGATGCAATAGACGAAGTAGAGTCTAAAGTTTTGACAATTACTTTAACATCCAGAGGATCTCCGCACAATTCATTGTCGATTAGAGTCAAACTATGACAAACCACCATTCCCTCGAAAAGAGGATGGTTGTGCAATTTAGGAACGCTTCTTTCCGATTCACCGATAACACCATTCGTGCAAGGTACGATGCCCCACATGTCCAAACCATCTTCCGTCAAAGTCCCTGTCTGTAAAAGTGAATACAATCCTCAACTCTGAGATAAATTAATTTCAAGAACACAGTGGAAGCATGTACAGTTTCCTCTTAATGATACATTATAGTATGCACGAGTGATTCTCACCTTGTCAAAACACACGCAATTTATACTACCGGATACATTAATGACTCTATTGTTAATGCAATATATTTGTGCTCTTTTCAATCTCGATTGAGCGTACAGTTTTCCCACTGTCATTGCGGCAGGCAATGCTGGAGGAATCACTATCGTGATTATATCTAACGCTTTTATAGCTATATCGCCGGCTGTAATCCCTCTGGAAGCCTACAATGATGTTCAAACAATATTAAATTTTGGAATGCGATTAAGAGGACTATGCACTCAAATTGCTCCAAAATTAAGTCCCCCCCTAGGACTTAATTCCAAGGAAATGAATGTCAGTACAGACTTTTCTTTGTTCGTATTGTTTATATGGATTTTTATTGAGTTTGAATATTGTAGTTTGAAGCAATTCGAGTACCTAATCCTTTAAGTCAAAAATAAATTATGGACGAATTGGCATCGAAACACACCTTAGTCACGATAGTGTATATGAAACCAAAGGTGGCAATAAGCGCGAGAATACCAATGAATTTATAAGAATCCTGATCGAACTTAAAGTCTGCTGGTGGTGGGTACAAGATGGCTGCGACCAATCCACCTTTACTGGTGTGGAAGCCTGTTCGAATAACTCGTGCTAGAACTGGGTCATTGCCGTGACATCTAACAGAAACGTGAATTAATGATGACGATGTCTGTGACTCTAAAAAGGTTACATATACCTGGACACTATAAAAAAATGATTTTTAATTTTCTGCTTTTTCGTAAAGTACAAGATCTCTAGTCTTATGATTCGCCGTTGAAATTTAAATAGTTTTCGATTAACTAAATGATTTGAGTCCTTAGCGTTTAACGTTGCAATCACAGTATTATCTCTCAGGTCATATTATCTCTAAGTTGGCCGGTTTCTTTAACCATTCAGGTACATGTAACCCCATAATGCTAGCAAAAATTACACGTGGTACAGGTATCGCACCTGGTTTGAATAATGGTAGTGCCACTGTATATCGTGTGATGGGAACATTCTTTGGGATCGTACAAAACGTGACGCGATGGCAATGGGGTTTTCGTTACTGGCACAGACTCTCCTGAAATTGTAACAATAGGATTGACGATACAAAGAACGGGAAAGCATTCGATTTGGATTGTCAGTGGCTTACCAGTTAGCATGGATTCGTTTAGTATGCATTGCCCTGTCAACAGCACCGCGTCGCATATAACGGTGGCTTGATGTTTGGGCAGTTCTATGATATCGCCAGGCACCAACTCGCTGCTAGGTATGCTTTCCGACACCGTCGAGCTCCTGTGCACGCGAACGGTTGCCGTCGACGCAACCGTGCCACAAAGATTGATTTGATTCTGTTAAAAGAAGGATTCGCATTTGACTGTAAATCAAGATTCAGAGAAATCTTGAAGACGCGAGTTGACGCCTCGAACCTGATCACTTGAATCGGTAGCCTGTAGAACTAGTAACAACGAAAATACGATACGAATACTTAATATCATAGATATATGAAATAATTAAATAGCAACGAGTGATAAAGAATTTCATATTTTTTTATTCATTATCTATTATGTTCTGCTGAGGATCAACAAGTATCTTGGAAACATATCTTACTGAAGATAATTTTACTGTTGGTAATTGCTTTTTAATGACTACTTGAAGAATTCTATGTCATTAACGATACGTTCTTTATTTTTTTTTTGTACACCAAGATCAATTATCGTCAGCGGAAAACACTTGCCTATCAGAAATACATACGCGCATACGCGTTGCGCAGAAGTAAACGTAGATAACGAAGGATCTTGTTTCAAGGATGGTGTTCCTGTTTCGATTCATAAAATATCCTCAATTACTGTCATTCAAGTGACACAGGATTCAAAGCGTCTGACGATACAAATGATTTCTGTACCTTACGAGTTTGTATTATGGAACTTATGATCCCGAACAATGACATACATATGATCGCTACGGTATAGTACAAGTAGCCCTCTGCGAACCACACGCACAAAGTGAAGACTTGGAAAATGTAGAATGGATTCAGAACTTCCAACAGCAGCAACACGCCTATACTTTGTACTGGGACGATAATCTCGTTACTGCCATAAACTATTCGCCTGCAAACAAGAATAAATCGGTTATGAAGTGTTAGGTGGTGCCTAGCAGGAATCATATTCACGTTCAACAAGTGAAAGAGTCGACTTGGTTGGCGAACGAGATTTCAGAAACACAATATTTTCAGGGATAAGTTTAATACTTGATGTACCTCCTGGATAATTATAAATTCACCCTACCTAAGGCTTTGTTCTTCTTTAGAAAGTCCTTGATTGCTACTGAGATCGAGGTCCGAGCACAATGTGTACTTGTCAAGACCTACTAGTCTCGCAAACGTGTTCTGCGTGATGTCCCAGATGTAGCATTGCTTCTTGCACCAAAAAGCTTTGTACTCGAGGACCTCGCATTGCGTGCCATTCTCTAAATTGATTTTCAGCTTCTTGCACTTCTTCCCGACGATATCGTCGTCGTTTTCGTCCAGGCGTATTGGTACATCTTGCTCCCTAGTAAAAGAAGCAAATTTAGATTCCCGTTGGACCTGCTTCAAGATCAAATAGAAAAGAAACTTGAAAGCGAGCTGACCTTAGATTCCTCGCAGATACGGTTTTCACTTCCTTCACGAAGTATGACTTGTATTTTCCTTGATAATTATCCTGTTTACACATTTACGTCATCAATTAGCAATAAAACGGTTGAAATGAATTTATCCTGCGCGGAGGTATCACTTTCACGCCGATTTCTAGTTATAACATATCCATACTAAGCTATGCTAATTTTAAATATCTGATGTTACAACACATGAGTCATGTAAAAGTCTTCAATCGCTCGAGGTAATTTATAAGTATCTTTGTACACATAGATTCTGTTTTTGTTTTCCACTCTTATAGACGAATTAACATTGACGCGATTCGATCTCTTCGTGTACGTGCCTACATGTAGTGTGCACTTTTTTTTCGGGTGCATATCAGTTCGTTTCGTGACAAGTAAATACAACGTGATTGCGAAAGAAAATGTACAGAATCCACGTATGAAAATGTATGTATATATGCAGAGTGGTTTTGCAACAGTTTTATCATTGGATGGACAAATTTCACGGTACAAATAGCGTACCAACCATAAAGAATAATCCACAAGAGGATTGTCTCAACCAAGCGTGTATCGAAAACGAGACAATGGGTATGAAAGTGTTCGGAATTGAGGTTGAAATTTATTTCTAAGAAAATATACATAAACGCGTAACAATGCTTACAGTCACGAGCAATCTTGTCGCGCGGCTCAAGGGACATTTGTTGTGAGTCGCGTAGAGATGCAACTGAGGATACCAGTGGAAGAAGAGTCTCACCCATCCAATGGTCAGCACGTAGGAGATACAAATCAAGGCACTTTTCAAACCACTCTTCTCGAACCCATAAATACGCTGAAAGATGACAATAAGTTCGATAAACAGTGTCCGATAAACATTCCTCCATAATCTCTTTTGATCGATTAAGATACTTACCATGTCCTCATCTTGGCCGGTGTGAATTTTCTGCCACTGTATTTCCGACGTTTTGTCATTCTTTACCCCTGTTGAAAAAAAAAAATACAATAAATATGTGAAACATTTTCGCAACGGAACATCTTACGAACAAAATCGTTAGAATCCAATTAGATTTTGAATTAAAGTACTCGATACTCTTTTGACCTTAATCGCAATTGATGCGAACAGATAAAACCGGAAATGAACAGCTCTGATCCAGCCAATTTCGCCTCTTATCAACAGCAATAAAATTAAAAGCGGCAACTCCGTAAAAATATCGCAGTGATTCAATCGCCGCGATACGCTTCCAATTCTGCTTTTCTCTCGTTATCGTTTTAATAAATCAAATCAGTTACAACACTCAAGTAGATATATTCGCGTTAAAAACTGATAATTCCTTTATAATCATAATCTTGTTAAACGACGATAACACATTGCCGTTATCGGGTCATCAGACGCGATTGCATCTTAACCGCTTAACGTTCGAAAACTTCGTATACCGGTATACGAAGTTAATACTAAAAACAATCTTAATCGTTTTAATCTTTTATCCGCTACTGTACAACGTATTTTTCCGCTGAGCGAAAAATATAGACGTTTGCGGATTTTCGGGGACGGTTTGCCAAGATAGACAAATAGCAAACGTAAAAAATTAATTTCTTTTATCTCGAACGAATACAAGTTCAAGGCGCAGATTGTTCGCGTACATTACCAATAAAGCTCTAAAACCCCATCGAAAACGTTCGGATATAATAAACACGTGCTAAAGACAACCAAAAGGTATTTATACTTATGCAAATTAAAGTAACAATATTATTACATTAATTTGTAGAATATATTGAATATACATTCTGTATATTTCATTTACGCAGTAATATTTACTTCACGAAGTATCTCGAGGAGCCAATCCAGTAGTTACCCCAAAAAAGCTAAATTCATATTAATTAATATCAACGAACTCATCGCTAATAACAATAGTGAATAGTTGCCAGGATTTCTTGCCACGGAAATATCCACGTATTCTCTATGTCAAGTGTCAATCTCGGAAAAGACGCTGACCTGCATCAGATAAGGTCGCGCAAGGTCGCGCCGCCAATTACCGTAAATCTTTTAATCCAATCCGAAGGTCGCTGTTTCAATTATCAACGACACAATGTACTAATTCTATATGCGTTGGATTAATTAACGAAGTAACTCTGCACGACCTTCTCTATCAGAGGTCATTGTTTCCGCGTGTTCCGAGTCGAGGAAACGCTCGAGGACCGTCGTTTTACTTCTTTCTGTTAACGTACATCCAGATTTACGGCGTTTCGGTGTCAACCTTCGACTCGTAAACTCTGAAACGATTTCCTTGGGCCTAAGAAGCAACTCCAGAAGTATTAGCCAATGCACGTCCGAGTTTACGACACTCGGTGTCGACCTTTGCGTCGTAAACTCGTCCAGAAATTATTGTCGCGAAAAAAAACAAAAGGTCGCTCGGAAAAGTTTCACGCGAACGATCGACACGAGCGCGAGCGATACGACCATTTGAAAACAAACGTTACTCACCATTGGATGTTGTCATAACTTCGGGCTTTTGCTGCTGAAATTCGATCGTGTACCTGGCCCTGTACCCTCAAGAACTTGAGTCACCGTCGTTTGAGAATTTCTGCGCGAGCCAGTAGCTGAAAACACGCGTGAAAAACTTTATGGAACAAGCGTCGAAAGCCTGTTCGACGAATCCCGCCGCGAAAAACGCGCACGTCGCGGATGGACGAATTGAACATGCAAAGTTCATCTTTAAGCGCGCGTGAAACGAGGAACAGGTGATTAGGTTTCTTGATGGGCTCGTTCTGTGAAAGAAGATACGGCCAGGGCAGACGTCAAATAGGTAGCTCGACAATGAACGTGATCACGGTGACCATGCACTTGAATTACACAGTCGGCACAATAAATTGTTGGCGAGTCAAGTGGCGAAATTACAGTGACGAGCCACGTGGCCTGGCCGAACCATGCGATCCTATTCAGGTTTTCGATCGGGGCGTAGGTGAATGAAAACTGGTCAACAAGACAATTGTCTTTCCGCTGTCGGCCAATAATTACGCATTGTACCGTGCAACGATACTCGGCTGCATCGTTATTTCGTTCCTGCTTTTGTTACCGGTTTGAATGCCATTGTATCGAGCTGAGAACGTTTAACGGCGTTCACCGCATCGGAGTGACAACCGTGACAATTTCTAAGAGGCTAAAATGTGGTTTCCAAACGATTGGATGCTACGTAATCTAACATTAGACGTGCTATTGCGAAATGGAGAGGCTGGAGACGTTTTAATAGATGTTGGGAATAAATTGGAAACGTTAGTAATTTTTATTAGAAGGTGTTATTAGTAATGCTCAGGGACAGAGAGCTTTCGCCATTCGTATGCCTATTCAAAGGTACATATATTAATGAAACATAAAACCCGATATGACCACAATCATTGGAAAGACACAGAATGAAGCGAAAGATAACACTTTCAAGTTTCCTTTCCATTAATCTCATACAATGTTATTTATTTTTGTAACCGTGCCTTTATGTATTCTATCAAAATTTATTTTCTTTGTCACTTCACCTTGGAATTAATTATTTTTTTAATTCCTTAATGAAAAGCCCTTGGACAGTTCCATGTATCATTCTCTAATTTCTTGAATGAACGTAAATATTCAAAGTGTATGCATCTGCGTGTAAGATACATGTAAATATCTAGGAAATATGCAAAATATCCAGCTGTCATCGTCATTGTCATACTAATTCACTGAATCGCTGTATATTACATGTATTATAGTATACAATGTAGCAATTCAATTATGTATGTATAAACACTATTGTTATTGTTTCATTTTATTATTCCGCGTATGCATTTTGTACATATTATTTGCATATTTTGTATAATTTTCGTATACACATGCACATAGCCATATTTCAAGCGCATAAACGACACGTGCTTTCGGCATACGTGCAGGGTCATCGCAGTAATTAGTTAACCATTGTTAGCGAGCAACTGATCACATAGTTAAACATAGACAAACAATGATCGTTATATTAACTCAAAGAACACGAGCGTGCTTTCGTCTCTAAAATATGAAGACTAAATCGTCGCAAAGTGGGTATTTCGCGTAAAGGTAAATACATAAATCTTGTGTAAACGTACGCTTGTAGTTAGTTAAACATAGAAACCGTTTAGACTGAATGAGCTATTTGTATGCAGACGAAAACATAAGGACGTTACTCTTTATCTACCTATTTTATAGTTTGAGTCCGCTATACTTTGCAGTTTACTTCTGTGATACATCGCTAATAGTGTACACTACTAAAATTAATAATAATCTTGAATCAGTATTGGAATAGCTTGAGAACTGTATTAAAGAACTAAATACGCGGAGATTATCGACAAGAGAAGAGCTTGCTCCTATAAGAGAGAAGACAGGGTTGTTCTACGACAGAGATATTTTTTAATCGGACTGATCAATCTCCACTTAGCGAATACAATTTATTACAAGCGTAATCTCGACATTCCATGTCCGATAGGTTTTCGTTTTCGAAGCACCGAAGGACAATTCACGGAATCCAGTCGTCCTCGTGCAATATCTTTGTCTAGAATTAGATTGTACGATTAATTGACAACGCGGTGGTGTACGTCCATCATTTTCTGCGAAAGCATCTCTGTACAGAAAGCATTCCGCCGTTCGATAAATAGATCAAACGCAATCGTATTTTCAACGCGCGTTCAAGGTTGATCACGTGTGACATACCGGCGAACACACAACCTTCGATAAAATCGTTCTATCGTAGATCAAATTTGCGATACTTGAACAGATGTGTCGAAGAATATTCTTGTCGATTATCGTTTCAATATTTTTGTTTATAATTCGTGAAACCTTCGTTCTCGCTTCGTTCGGTGTTCTACAGGTATATGTTCGATTCTGATATTTATTGCGGGTGTTACGCATAGTATAGACCTTGATCCATTGTTAAATACGTAAGTAGCAAGATAAGGAGGGATTTGTACAACTTTGTTTCCCGTAAATGCGTTCAAACAACACGCCAGTAATTCTTTCCTGCTCGAATCGTCCGAACTTGGTGTTAGTGCGTCAACAATGCCTGTACAATGGTAGATTAGAGAACCTAAAGGTAACTGATACGGATTGAAGCGTTTTACTACATAACAGCTGATCGTTCCACGAAAAATATTCCAACGTAAAAATTGTTTCGATGAAAGACGATGAAAAAAAAAAACGAATAACGCTCTATTAACGAACTACGCCTAATAATACGCAGAACTAGACTACATTTGCTTGATAATAAATGCATTAACGTCTCTTATCTAGAATGGAAAATAAACGTATGCAACTAAATGAAAATAGAATGGTTCTTAAAAGTCCTATTTCTGATATACAGTTATTTATTTCTATTTTCATTGCCACTCGTCTTAAAGGTTTCTGCTTAATATAATCTATGACTAATACCTTCCCACGCAGTATTACATACTGATAATTTCTAATCGCTCGATCACACACATTTCTACAAAATATTTTCCTCCTTGCGCATTCCTTCTTATTACTGTACCGTACTGTTCTTTTATATTAACGGTGCGTTACGTTGTGCTCAAGGAGAAACAGGATGAAATGATCGAAACAGTAAAAAGATTTGAGATGACTATTTTATAATATCTAATAAAATTGTTTTATTTCACGAAGAAAGAGGGCAATAACATTATTTGACTCGAACTCTACTGAACATTAAACAAGTGTCAATTGACTAATCCTGCAACTCGTTTCTTTGAAGTGGACAAACAAAATTCCTTTCAGGTCCAAGGACCCAGGTGTACCAGGTACGGGTTAAACTGCATACGGTACGCACACCTTCTAATATTGCAATAGTTGCAGTTATTTTTTCCCGACAACTAGACCAGTCGTTCGCGTCACCTATCCTCGTGCAAACAGCCAGGTAAAATCCATTAAAGCTAATCGTATCCTTCTGTTCTAAGGAGTGGCAGATCTGAATTAACAGCGAGCTAAATCTAATTACTTCACGATAGCCCTTTCCTCGTTGAAAACATTTGCCGAAAGATAAATCAGAATGTTATTAGTGTTACAATTTAACCCTGATTTCGATGAAGCTTTTCTGCCTCGAGGAAACGATTTATGACTAAAAAATGTTAAAAAAAAAAAACTGGTTCACCATTTTCTAGTTAGAATGTAGTTAACGATCCTTCGTTACATAAGAAAACGAGCGGACGATTGATAAAGATATTGTGGCGCGACGCGAATGAAATGTAAGAATCGACGGGACAGCATCGAGGACCGATTAATAGAGCGTGGACGTTTGCGAAAGCGACGGTTAGGTCTCAAGAGGGTAAATAATTTTGCTCTTGACGCGTTTCGTTATTCGCTAAAAGTATCGGTTTTGCGCAATTTCCATTCCGTTGTGAAATGTGTGTCGCGAGACCACCTAGATTCAACCGTGCGCGTTGCGTCGTTAGACATGCAACTCGCGCTTCTATACTTTTAGGTAAAGAGTGTTGCGTAAGTCTGGTACCTGCAACTTCGAATCGCTCGTAACTCGTTATTTCGTAAAGATCGGTGATCTAAAAAAAAAAAAACAAATTGACAATCAGTAGGGGGACACAAAAGTTCCCCCCCCCCCACACACACACACACAGTGCTAGTGGGTTGCGTTGAGTCAGAAACATTTTCCTACGTACTTGTTGATTTAGACTACTTTCACTGTAACTTCGCTTTTCCCTTATACGAGAGATTAGGACCATTTGGAGAAGGGACAACGTTGCACACGGTGCCATTTTAGCAATTTTAGCGAAATAGCGCTAATTGTAAGAAACAGACTGAAGATATTTAACGTAACTAACAACTGTATTGCAAATTCATATCTTCACACATCTGTTGAAACTTAATTGAAAGTATGTCTTATCATCAAAACGCTACAACATGCGTATCGTTGTTAACATTGAATACATTCTTGAGAGACACATGTAATTAATTTAATTAATCGATGCATTTAATCAACTCATTTGATTAATACACGCAATTAATGTATGTAATTAATCTATGTAATTTATGTGCATATATCGGCAATATTAAATAAATTTTTCCTGAAGTGCGCAAACATGGGCAGGCGAATATAATCTAAAATAAAAATGGCGATTAGTCAACAATTATCGTAGCGCATGACTTTGATTGGAGAACCATGGAGAAATGTTTACGAACTCGCTTTGAAAACAAATTGTATCATTCTATCGTATAATGCTAATTTTCTAAAATTATAACGCAAAACAACGGTGAATGTTTACTATCAAAAACTTGTGTCGCGTATCCAGCAAATTTTGGAGTTGCAATTATTTGGCGAACATATTCCGTGCGGTTTACCTAGGAATCAACAGTTTTAAGAATACGAAGGAGTTATTGCGCGTTTAACATGGCGGTGTTTTTTACTTCATTCGTAATAAATTTGCGGAATGTTAAATGGATTATTAAACAATACATATTTGGATAGCATGTTATGCCTCATGAGGATATAATTATACGTTCTTTGTACTAATTACTTGTTGATACGAAAAGAATTTCAAAGGCCTCATTCAATACTGATTACTCGATATCGCGATATTTTTAATCCCTATAAAATTCGAATTCCATTAGAATCTTTAAAGCACACCTATTTACATTTTATTTTCAATCGAAATCATGATTGTTTCCATGAAAGCCCTTCTAAACTAAGAAATAGAAAAAGATGCCTGTAATTTAGAAAGTTACTTAATTAAATTGACGTGAAATGAAATAAAATACAAACGGAAAAAAATACGTTCGTGAAATAAGAAACGTATGAAGCACATTATCTAAAAACGCATGCATTTTTCTGCTGCTATAAAGATTTACTGCCTCAATCAAGACATGTATGAATGTACATATGTTCTGTGTTTAATGTCAGTGTTAACAATCGAATGGTACTAACGAATGATTGAACAAATATTTGTACACTATAAAATTGTATTTTTAGAAATTGTATTTTGAAAACCGTGTAAAAAGAAGCACGGTGTAAATAGGGAGTTAGGTGCACTGGATAATCTCGGTGTCACTTATTGGACATGCCCTAATTACTTCGACCAGCGTATTGTAATTCATACAAATATTTTAGTTTCGTTCGATACTCGACCATAAATAACTCGACCGATGCTACATTATTTAAAAAAAGTGTTATTATTCATAATGTTTACTTTCTAACAATAATAAATTCATATTTTCAAATTATCGGATACCATTCGATTGGCGTATTGTCTCTGCGATATATAACACTCGTGTGATATTAAAAACAAACGAATACCGCCAACCTGTCTCTAATTAAGTAACGAAACGATTAGTAAAACGATGTTCCTCCTTTTCTTCTTTGAAAAGCCAACAAACACAAAGCTATTACTTCCCAAGGACACGAGTATAGAATTTCTTTGCTATGAGACGTTGCGAAAATTATTTGCTATTATAGAAATTAAACAGAATGACAGGATACGAAAATTACTGCAACCTTCGAGAAAAAGAATCGATGGAAGCGCTACCAGCGTGCAAGAAAAATAGTATTATTATCAGATTAACCAAAAAGTTTATTCGAATTAGAATATAATTTTTCTTGAACAAGGGAATATATTTACTCTATAACATATTCTCCATTTTCTTCCATTATCTTTCCCTATCTTTAGGTCAAATTCACGATTCCGTATTTGTACAAATCCTCAACAGGTTAGTAACCATTTGAACTACAGAAAAACACCCGTCACCACAAACTAAACGAACATTTTTAACTAACCGAATACGCCTACACTTACTCGACAGTTTGACAATCCTTTCCTTGGTCCGATCCCTTTGCTCTCACGGGGATGTAGTCCCAGGTGTTCGCACGAATCCGTGCATTCCCAATGAACTCGCTTTCGTGCAATTTTCGACGCTTACTCTATCTTCACCGATCGCAGCAGACACAGGGCTCGTCTCGGTACACCGTAAAACGATTCCTTCGATTTCGCGTTCGAGATTATCGCGAGAGACATAAATTGGCGGGAACGAAAACGGCTCGAAAATTACCGACTCAAGGTAACGGTTACGGATTCTACGAGCACTCGACCGTATTAAAAAGGAGAGACGTGTAAAAGAAAAAAAAGAACGAATATTATAGAACGCTAGAGGCACAACGGAAAATAAATGGGTGTAATTGTGTTGCGGGAGGTGTCCGCAAGGTCGACGTTTAAAGGAACAAATGGAAAGTTGACCTCCGAATGGACTGATAGAGAATATTAAACGATAGTCGAATCTCTCCGTAGATATATCGCCGAAATTCTCGTCGTTCGGTTAATCGAGTCGTCCTATCATTTCACGAATGCACGATATCACCTGTTTCGCGTCGCGCGCCGGGCCACACTGTGCCATTCTGTATCGTTCCAGGACTGTTGCACAAATTTCCCCTCTCCCTGAACCCCTCCTATCGACAATCGCTCACTTTTCCCGCGTTGCGATTTACCGATAGATCGCACATCGGTATTTACCAACCTTTTCCGCGCCGAAACGTGACTTACGTCAGACAGGTGAACCAATTCCGCGAAAGGACGCTCGACGAACGCGATTATCCGAACGGTTTCGAAAATTCGAGCACGTATTTTTCGAAGTCGTTGGTACACGTCGTACGTCACAATTGAGTCGTATCACGATTCGTACGTTCATTAAGACGTATCCGCCACTACCGCGATAAATCAGAAGTCTTTGACTCTTTGCGCCGATTCCTTTTGCGTATGTATTCGAAACAGAGACGCGGAATGTTGTTCGACGATAAGTTCAAGCTAGATGAAATGGAAATCGATCGTATTTTTCTTGATAAATCATCGAGATTCACATGTCGTTGTAATTAAAAGGAAGACATGAAAAAATGTAATTAACGGGGAATTAAGCGCGGACAACTAGAAAATAATTGTCGTCAGATTGCCCCGCCGATAAGTGATGTTTCGTTGTGGACAGCTGCTACTCATTTCTAGTTTCGCAATGTTCCCGGTAAAAGATAAATTGCGGTAGTAACTGCAAATTACAAGTACCTGCATCGACAAGCACTCTGTCACGAGTTAACATCCGCCTGTTAATGAAAATTTCGCGTAACCGTTCGCGTACGACGCTATCGTTTCGCGTTTTCACAAACCATCAAACACAATTTTACATATTACGGTATGTTTTACTGTTTTTTTATCAATATTCTCGTTTATACGTGTTTATTCATCATTGAAATTAATTTAAATAGATCACTAACAACTCGATAAAAACTATTGATCATGAGTCATAGAAAAGAATAATTTTTTACACAAACATGAATACCTGTAACGCTTTAAGTTGCATGAAATCATCTTTTCTAGATCCATTCGATTACACGTATAGGTTAACGCTGCTCTAATTGCGTCTTTTAGAAAAAAAAGACTGAAATTACTACTTCTTGGTATTTATTTAAAGATTATTAGCAATTCACCTCGATGTGTCATCCACGTTCGCGTAAAATATTTTTTTACAAGTAATCGTTAACTCTTTACGCATTGTTCATGACTCGCAGATTAGTTTTCCGTAGACAACATGGCGGTGAAATTATAATTCCATTTTGACAGTTAGTTATCCTCCTTTATCGGTTAGCATCCGTAGCATTTCACTTATCATAGCGGCTTAAGGATGCCCGCGACCCGACGTTATTTCTCTTCCATAATTAAGACTTTTCAGATGTTTACGACGAACTAGTATCGAGAAGGGATTATCAGTATAATGCTTGGAACAATAACCATAAAGTATTTCAAATTGTTTTGTGCATTACGTGTCTCCATAACCTTCTTTATTGCGAAGCAGACGAAATATCGAGAGTGTTTATCGTTCTAGAATTAAGAAAGACAAACATTCTCGTGGTCAGTCGACGAGCGAGTATTTTGACGCGAGTAGTCGTTCAAAGGATTTATGTAAACGCAGTCTAGACGAGAAGAAGCCAGTCCGTTTCAATTTGTCATTGCGTATCCAATTCTTTGTTTACAACCAAAATATCAACCTTCTTAAACCCTTATTTACGAATAAACATTGAACTGGTATTTCTACCCATTGATAAGCAAATTGAATAATTGTGTTCGTTGCATAAACGAGTGTAATAAAGTAGAAAAAAAATGCAGGATCTCAGGTATTAGTCGAGTAACGATATTTGCGATAAAACGATGTGTCCGATAACGATGTCATGTGCTTTGCTCATTAGCCAACAAAGAATTCTCAACATGATCTCTTATCTCGAGACACACAGTCTAACATGTCCCACTGTCGTTCGAAGCAGATGTACCGATTGTCAATGTTAATTTCGAGAGCCATAACCCATAAAATCGATTAGATGTAGTCGTACGACTTCAAAAATTTACGATGAAATTATAAATACATTTATTGCTGTTTATTAATAAAATGATACATGTTCATTTACTACGCGAATTTCAAAACATTTCCAACGTCTGCTATAAAATTAAATGCGACCGAATTAAAATCGAATTCAGTCGAGGGTATGTTGCAACACTATAATCTTTTACCTCTCTCTAAAACAAAAAGAATACTTTCATTTACGCGTATATATATATATATGTTCATGTTGTTTACATTGCTCACCTTTGTGAGATTTGTTGACTTGTTTCTGCCTTAACCGGCCCCGACTTATCAACTGGCATTTCAAGTTTGCGTATGGCGCAATTCATGTTTGGAAAAAACAACAAGACAATTTATTTAATGCATTGCGCCAAACAAAGACGGTTATGTTGTCTCTTCGACTAAATGACGCCTTTTGAAGAAAGCATATACTAAATTTCGTACAAATATTATTTGTTTAATAATACGTTTTATCGAAAGACGAAGGAAATCAAAATTTAAAGAATCTAGTCTATGCTTCTAATAGTCTCGTTATTGGAAAACAAAGTTACGAAAAATCCCAAGTCGATTAAACGCATGTTAATGTTATTATAATTTCAAATTCCTCTAACGCTGTGTGTAATATTATGCAATTGTATGATGGAATGTAATTTTCTTTTGTGACTCCTCTGGCAATTTAGATGATTGGATAACTTATCATATGAAATCTACTAAAGTACCCATAATGAATTCTTCGTGTATTGTTTAAAACATTGTCGGTTGTGTAGATCGAAAGATTTTATGAATATATGTAGAGGGCGTTTAGAAGTAGTTTCTTAAAAAAGAAACGATGAGTCATTAATCACGACAATGTAATTTTTCACTAGAGTTCAAAGTACGCTAGATAAGATCAATCGTGAAATAATTAATGTTTGTTATTTTCTTTATCGTAAAGAAATAATATTGTATCGTACGTTACATGTGAAACAAGTTTTCAGCCCGAGTGATTGTCACGAATCACCGCCAGTTTTCATTTACCTATTGTCATACGCATTCTCGTATATCGTGCGATTTTATTGTAACGTATAGATGTCTGTCTCACGTAACTAATGTGAGTAAATTGCACTTCATAATCGCACGATCGTGCGCCTAGATGTACCATCGGATAATCAGGGTACATCAAGGTTGATCCAATAGATCCGCATTGGCGTACACACAAACCACGTCACGGAGATCTCATCTATGAATTTGAGATCATTGATCCTACGCTCGTGATCGATGAGGGCTGATATCCAGGCTAATGTTAGGAAAATTGAGATCATTGCTGATACGAGTCTGTGTCTTCGTCTGTCCTTGAAATATTTAATCTCTTACGATATTTCCAGATTTCGTATATTGTTCCTCTTGACACGGAATTAATATAATTTCAAAGCAATCGCCGAATAAAAATAAACTAACTTATCAAGCAATGTTTCAGCTGTTTGAAATCTTTGATCGTAGAGTCACGTCGTTAGATTATATCATCGGTTATTTTTCGATCTTAATCGATGAAGATTTCAGTGGCACTTGATACTGGGAAAGAAAAAATATTGTACGTAGATACTATCGTTTGCGTTCTATATTACGGTACTCCTATGCGAAGAAATGCTTTAAAAAACCTTCAATTGCATTGGTACACTAACAATTAAATTATCTCGGCCTTATTGCTGGCTGATTCATCTATACTATGCAAATTTAGCCAGTATTATTATGATGATATTTAGAAATTGTATATGGAATTGTAATGTCCCATCTGTTCGTAATATACATATAATTTGAATAATGTAGTTCTCGCCAAAAGCAAAACTGTTAAGAGCAACCATCAAATAATGCTAAGTTTAATTATCAATACTTACAGCATATCTGTTCATTTTTAGATTATACTTGTTGGAGTATTATTGGTATGAATTCAAAGCACTTGTGTTTTATGCAAAATATATATGTATTTTTTTATTCAAACTTTCAATCAGGAATATTTACAGACATCTTACTGTTCTTAAAATAGTGTTCAACTTTCGAGATGCAAGAACTATAAATTTAATCTTTCACAATCTCATGATTTCAAAATATGATCTACTACTTTTATACATTCTCGATTTTTAATGGATACAAAAATTTTCCACAAAATCGTATCAAGAATAACTAATTTTATTTACTATAATTACTAAAAATAACGTCCATATCTAATTGAGACAATATTTCATCATCAGAATCATTTTCAGTACTATTATAAAGTGTTACATTGGATGAAGATTTTGGAATTTTTGCCAGTTTATTTTCTTGAAGTAATTCGTTGTCATTCTTTAAATTTGGTAGAGACTTAGAATCAGCGTTCTGTGATTGGGTTAACGTATTTGTATTTTTAAACTGCATTAGTCGCGATCTAACTGAAATTTTATTCTTTTTCACAGTATTATATTGAATATTTTCAGCTTCGTCATAGCAAGGAGTATGTAACCGTTTGATCACAGCTTCTGTTTCATGTGAGATATTTACATCACTTTCTTCAACATCCATTTTTTCAGGAACCCTATCATTCAACATTTTTGTTTCAACATTTTCTGTGCAGGTATTTACAGACACCGGATGATCAACATCCATTTGCAATATTTTTGAATTATGGGAAAACTTTTTACTTGCATTTGCATTTGGAGAATATTTTTTTAAAGATTGTAATAAAGTTTCAGATTTTTGTTGAACATCATTTTGCACGGTTTCCTTTTTATTTGATATTAATTGCCTCTTTTCTTCGTTTATATGCTTAACAATTTTAGACTCTAGACTAGTAAAATCCTTTTTCTGAGTATCTGTAATTTTTTTGGAAGAAACTGAAAAGGAAATATCATTTATGGAATCAAAATTCATTGATTTTTTAATATTCCCAAATGTTTTGTTTATATCTGTACTACAACTGAAACTTTTTGTATTAATATCTTGTGTACTTTTTGTAGAATTCATTGTTCCCTTAATGTTGTTAGTATGCTCTATTTTTAATGATTCTTCTTCTAGAGCTCTTGTAAGAATTTGATCTATCTCATCTTCATCTTCTACTTTACCATTTGTAACATCTTCTAAAACTGATTCCATATAATGTGTCCGCTCTATTTTACCCTTGTTAGAGTAAATAGCTAACAAACTTGAAGGTGCAATTAAAATTTGATATTTATTCGAGATAAGGGAACCAGAAATCTTTAATAAGCCTACATCACATAGCAATATGACAACATTTGATTCTAATAAACCAGGATATTTAAGTGGTATGTCTCTATGTACAATTCCTTGAATGGTACCTGTAAAGTCTTTTAATACAATAGGAGGATTTTCATGATTATGATCTATGCGCTCTACTATTCCTGCCAAAAATTCAATTTTTGTGCTACTGTAACCATTTGCATTTGCCATTTGTTTAATAGTAGCAATTTCATATCCTTTTAAAAACCCATCTGGCAAATCATTTAACATCAACTGCCAAGCACCTTCTGTGAAGAGATCTTTTGTGTTTTGAGAACAATATTCAGGTAGATCAGTGTCGTTTGTTTCCACTACAGCTTCATTTTCTTCCAAACTATTTAAGTATGAAATAGCAGAAACACTGGCATCTATATCATCGGGTAGTAAACCAGCTGGACCAGGAAACCTTCTGACTATTGTCATCTTTTTATTCGTCTGTACTTGTGGAGGTTTAATTGCAGCCTTATTTTTAGATTCTGCATTATCTACAGATCGTTGTTTCAATATGTTACACAATAACTGTTTTCTAGATAGCTCAGATGATATCTGTTTACTGTTGTCATTATTTAAACAGTTTTTTTTTTTAATGTCCTCTTTTGGGGTTTGACATTTTATATTATTATTTAGAAATGTAGATCCTTGTTGTTGTAGATTAATGTTACTATTGCTTTTAATTTTTGGTACAGTCTTAGGTGATTCTAAATTCTTTATATTATTTTTGGCAACTTTATCCTGTACATTTTTTTTATTAAGTATTCCAAGCACTAAATTTTTCCTAGGTAATTGACTATTTTCACTGCTCTGTATATATTCAGAGTGTGATTTTAATGAATTATTTTCAGTGGACTTTTTTGAATTACTTAACAGACTTTGAGAAATATTTTTGTCTGGAAAATTCTTGTTAAACATACTAAGAATTAAATTCTTTCTCGATACTTTATCCTCGTCACATTTTTTTACATTCTTGACATCACACACATCATTGTCAATTGAAGAAATGGGATCACTAAAAATGTCTATCTTACGTCTTTTCGGTTCGCTTTCATTATTGTCCGTTGCAGAATAAAGTTGGATTGATTTATCATCCACGTCATTCAGAAAATCCTGAAAATTCGTATTAAAAATTGATACGAGAATCATTTCTGCGCTGCCTTTTGTCAGACGCGACACGTGCTTAGCATTTTCTTGTTGAATGAATGCGATTCAATCTAAATAGCATTTTATATAATGATTGCAAAACAGGCTGATATTGATACAAATGTTTAATAACAGATATTTATTTCGAATTTACCTGATCGAGATCCCAATCATCACTTTCAAACATTTTCTAGATAACCAAATGTTTACAAACTGTAAGGATGTGTTCTCGAGTATTTGTTTCTTCTTAAATAGTAAATCAAATACTCGCGAAATTATGTAATAAATAAATGCATATTTTGTATCGAAACTTGTGAACTGTCAAATATATTAAACACTGATAGCATAATAATAGGTGATATTCAAAATCTACAAAGCTTGGCAATATAAGCCGGCCATATTGGAAGTGATTGAAAGGTGAGGGGGGATTTCAAATTGATGTAATCGAAAGTTGAAAATGTTAAGTACATACATATTACATCTTTACAAATGAAACGTAGAAGAAGTGGATAGGAAAAGTCGTTCTCAAAGTATAATATCAATTTATTAAACCCGAATGCATAATATAAATACAATTATACAATTTCTTATACATAACACACATCTATATAACCTTTTTTATTTTTATTCAGTGTATAACATTCCTTTTGCCACATTGTTTGCAGTATCCTTATCAAGCAACTTTTCTACAATAGCCAAACCAAATGCAAATGCAGTTGCTGGACCTCTGCTAGTTATAAGATTACCTAAAATATAAGATACAGTATCATATCTTTAGAGTCATTCAGAATTTAATAACTTAGTTCATACCATCAGTCACAACTTTATCTTCCAAATATTTGTATTCATCGGTTAATTGATCTTTCATTGAAGGATAGGATGTGAGTTGTTTTCCTTTAGCGATACCATGTGCTTTTAGTGCAGTTGGTGCTGCACAGATAGCAGCAATAACTCTGTCCTCTTTTTCTTGTTGTTGTAGCAGTTTTCCTACCTCAGCTGACTACACAATATAAAAAAATATGTTTGTATATGTTTCTTATCAAAAGCTTTAATTCTACTTACTGATGCAAAAGCTTTAGAACCGCCGAGACCACCAGGCAATATTACAACATCATATTTTTGGTTAACTGCATCTTTAAGACTTGTATCAGCACAAATTTTAACGTCACGACTGCATTTTATGCATGGAGCATCAGTAAGACCAGCTAAAGTGACATCAATCTAACAATAATTTACAATAGCTAAATTATGTGAAGTTCTCTTAATGGAATTAAGAAATTAGAATGTCATATCTATTGATACAAAAATAAAAATAATTTATTTTTATTAGATAAACTATCATTTTAATTAGTGTTAAGTGCAAATCATTAATGCGTAAATATATTGAAGTTTGATATTAGATATAATTTAAGGTTATATCTCCTACAAAACGTACTCCAGCTCGACGTAAAACGTCTGCCGTTATCACAGCTTCCATTTCTTCAGAACCATCAGCTATCAACAAAATTGCAGTTTTTTTCGCCATGTCTACGGTATGTTTTGCGTTCAATAAAATTGTCGGAACTTTATGAACAGAGTGCGTAAAATGTGAAAGTACACGACCCAACACCGACAACATGTGTTATACGTGATAAAGAGAGAAGCAATAACTAGAGATAACTAGCATTCAATGCCGGTAATTATATGTTTGATATTATCAAGTACAACAGGTTCAGTCCTAAATCTCAATTTTATATATCAATTTATTTATTCCTTTGATGAATAAATAGAATAAGATTACATAAAATTAGATTTTCTCCGAGAAATTTGATTGTTAAATATGTAAATTAGTAATTCTCATGTAAAAGTTTCCAACAAAATATAAAAATTTAAACATTTTCTTACGGAGAGTACCACAGAATAAAATTACTATATAATTTTGCAAAAGCGAAATCAGCGTAAATTTGTACGCTTTATTATACAGTAAACTTTGAAGAGATCGAACAATAGAGTGAAACTTAAGAAAAATCTCAATGTTTAAAATTGAAATTGCCACTAAAAATCCATCGACGTTAAAGAAACGAGGGAATGCATGGAATTGGAACGCACCCCCACAAAAGAAAAACGAAACAAAACGCAGTACAAGATGGCTGCGTTTGGGTGTTGTGGCTACTGATTTGTGAAAGATATATTCTGTAATATTCGATAGTTAATTTGTAGTGAATCATTAAGTTTCTATCTCTCATTTATCGGCATAATCGGGTTCGTGTGTAACGCGTATACGTGGACGCAAGCCGCGTTGGGAGGAACAATGCGAGCACGTCGTTGAAACATTTATCACGGGTGAGTTTGCCTTGAAATTTTATAGCTTTCCACTTTATTTTAACGGCTGCCCGGAATTCTGCCAAGGCGAGGCGCGGTGCGACGAAAAATTCTAACGAATCGACCGTAACACGTCGAAATAGTTTAATAACTTGCTTCTCGTTCGTAATTCCGTCCACGCACACATTTCATTCGCGTTTTCCTGCGTACATGACGAAATTGTGTAAATAGCTGGTTTTTTTTTCTGTATCTTCGCATTGCACATTGATGAGTCAATCAAAATTTTTTTATGATGTCCATCACTTCTTGGCACGCTTCGATTGCGTTACAAACGACGATAAAAGCGTTTCAATTAAGTAAAGCTCATTTATGCCGTTTACCGCTTTCACCGTGACTCAAGACCACTTCAAGAAAGTAGAAATATGTATTTGCGAGTGCGTTTTAATGGGTTATTACACGAACATTCAGTTTCCCTTATGAACCTTATCATTCTGCAAGGTCAGAGAATTGTTCCTTTTTTTTTTTTGGAATAATTATGCAAATCAGGTGTAGCTGATTTTTAGGATTTATTTACATATTCATCTGATAATTATTATTCATTGACACACTATTAATGCGAATTATAGTTACGATCGAAATAATGTCTCTATATTTTTATATTTAAAGGAAAAAATGTTTCGATATAGTTTTTTGTATCTGTAGTTTTTAAAGTATATACATTGTATCTTAGTAATATTTTCATAAGACATATCTAATAGTTACATTTCATCGATCCAATCGAATCATAAATATACATAGAAAAAAAAATGTAAAGATGGTGGTTCAAAAATAATGAAAAAATTACAAGTGTTT
Organism: Hylaeus volcanicus; assembly: GCF_026283585.1. Taxonomy (NCBI): domain Eukaryota; kingdom Metazoa; phylum Arthropoda; class Insecta; order Hymenoptera; family Colletidae; genus Hylaeus; species Hylaeus volcanicus. The sequence goes on along the minus strand of NC_071983.1, from coordinate 1,475,560 downwards.
ATTTGCATTCCTAGAAACTATTTACCATTGTGTATCTTGATATTAACTATCATTCTATGTATGTAACTCCATAATCTAAGAAGTAATGTCATAATAACTGACATCATTATTGAAAAAAGGGTCATTGAAAAAAAGAAGCATGTTAGCAGTACTTCTTTCTACAAAATTATTACAAATATACTGATAGAATGACTATACAGTTCAGGGGGTGGATGATAGGAATTTACTGAAAGTCCAAGATAGAAGCCACTCGAAACGCTGGAGAAAGACGGTGGAGCTTCGGAGGAGGGGGAGATGTCTGCCGGCACCCAGGGCGAGATTCGGGTTGGCCCTTCGCACCAGGTTTGCCATATACCTTGAAAACCTTTTTGCTACTTAGCTATATTGCACAATGTACCTAACTCAAGGCTTGTTCTCCTAAGACATGTATTTTGAGTGTATAGATTAAGAACAGAGATATGATTATCAAAGCACCAGATAATTGTGACATTACTCTGTCATATTACTTAATATTTTCAGTGGTAATTGCTCTTAATTCATATACTTCAATCTTTCTGTGAAAGTAATTGGAATTAGGACAGTAAAGTAATATGAGTTTTGTATTATTTCAAATTGTTAGGTATGTGTACATTGTTCAAAAGTTATTGAAGCGTCTGTAGTTTGAAACAACTTTGTATATAACAAAGAGATTTGGAACTGTGTTGTTTGTAAATTTTTAATGGACATTGGTAGCAATCTATAAGTACTATTATCAAATAAGGACATAGAAATATTTATTCGGCAGATTGACATTCTTATTTTGAGACTATTATTACTCATCCATTGGTTTTGATTAATAATTCATAAATACTGTTGATATTTTTATTTAAAATGTCGATGACATTAAATTCAATCAATTTATATGCTCTTCAAAGAAAATGGAAATAAGGATGTATTTGGGTAACATGTTCCAAGAATATATCATTATTTTGTAATGTTATCGATCGTAGTTATTATATTATTTTAAAGAATTATTGAAAACATGCATGGCGTGTGCTTAGTTACAATTTAGAACAATTGAGATACCAGTGTTTCGTTAGTGCTTGAAGTTCACATTCATAGAATATGTTTTCATTGTCCAATTACAACCTTAATATCTGTTTGTATTTGTACACGCTGAAAGAGAAATTAGATTTAAATAGTGAGAATCAAATACCTATTCCTTACACAGTTTGGTTGTATGTCGATGGTTCAAATAACAATGATAGTTATTCTTTAAGTCATAATGATCACGATTCTTATTTGCTCAACAGTATAATCCCAATGCTTAAGTGCCATCCCTCGATTTATTACTACTGAAAGACCCTGAATATGATGCTAGTTATTATGATGAAACATTTTATAATAATATGTAAGTTGATATTATGTAGTATAAGGTTATTTTTATATTTATAGTGGTATTCAGTCACGGTGAAATTGCAAAAACATATTTATCACGGACAGAAATAATTCTGTTTATGCAATAACCCATTGGTTACTTGAACCATCTATGAGTATAATATGTTGCGACTGAAATATTGAAACCATAAAATTTATGGAAAAGCGTTTGTACGTTTATCTTGTCGTCTTTTCCATAAATATCTTCTGTTTCCATCTTGTAAATACCAAGTAATTTGTTGTTTGTGAAATATCGTGTTTTTTCTTCTTTCGCTCACTCTCATTTACACCATTCGTGTTTTCTCTGTTCACTAAAAGAATTTCGTGAATGTGCTTTTGTCCGCTATATTAACTTATATAGCTTGTATCATAAACGTGAACATAACTAATGTTATTAAATGTAAAGCCGTAACATGTGTATAATAATCATACCATTGTTTCAATTCTCGTTTTTTCATGCTTATATTTATGATCATTAGTTTGTACACAAACATAAAGTACTCACGCTACTTCTCGTACCAGTAATGTAACAAAAGGAACAGAATGGAATTAAAAGTTATACTGGCTCGTGTAGATTTCGAAAAGCAAGCCGGAGTATAGGTGCGTACAACTAACTCGCTTTGGCATTGGTGCTAACCACGCACAATCCCGAATTTTGGGTACAGGAATTGGTTTCTTGTCAGGCCCGTTTGCCTGAGTATCGGCCGGGTATACCTCCTGGAGAGCTGCTTCCTGATCCAGAGTTTTCTAAAGAACGAGAGGAGCTAAGATGGATTCCAGCTATGGCATTGGACGGGGATCTTCTGATGTACTTAAGAGCAGCTCGATCTATGGCTGCATTTGCTGGCATGTGTGATGGAGGATCCCCGGATGACGGTTGTGTGGCTGCTTCCCGAGACGACACGACTATCAATGCTCTGGACATCTTGCACGACTCTGGCTATGATCCAGGAAGAGCGCTGCAGGCTCTCGTTAAATGTCCCGTACCTAAAGGCATCGATAAAAAGTGGTCCGAGGAGGAAACTGTAAGTTCGCACAACTAAACAGGAAACTGTTTAATTAAATAGTCGCGTTTTCATAATTACACGTGCGGATCACGTTATTTAAAAGGAAAGGTGCCAGGCACACAATTAATCGGCCGTCGCTCTGTCTCGTAGAAACGCTTCGTCAAAGGACTTCGCCAATTTGGGAAAAACTTTTCGAGGATCAGAAAGGATCTTTTACCTCATAAAGACACGGTAAACGAAAACAATTTACGAATAAGGTAGGCTCGGGATAGTAGGAATTATTGTAGATATTTTTTTATTTTATATTTTTAGCCGGAATTGGTCGAATTCTATTATTTATGGAAGAAAACGCCTGGTGCAAATAATAATAGACCTCATCGACGACGGCGACAGGGTTCGCTTAGAAGAATTCGTAACACGCGTAATTCGAGAGCGGGCACTCCCAAAGAGGAAGTCCCAACTCCTCCCAAAGACACCCCGCCAGCTAGCGTCAGTCAGAAGGAGCCCATTTCTGAGCCTGAAACGGTACCTGTTGGAACACCTGCGAGCAATAATCCTGGCGGGGAAATTAGTTCTGTGACAGAGGACGATAATTCGGAGGAAGATAGCGATTCTAGAGATACAAATACTAACGGAGCGACGCATTCGTGCCAACATTGCTTCTCGACTAACTCGAAGGATTATCAGGTAGCCGGCAAAGACAGATTATTGCTTTGTACGGAATGCAGAATACATTTGAAGAAAACCGGAGAATTGCCGCCTGCTCCTCCGTATCTGTTCCGCCCTGTGCCTGCGGAATCACCAGATAGCCCAGGGAGAATGCGTACACGAAATAAGGCCAAGGAAACGCCTAGACCCGCAAGACCTCGACGTACAGGTGGAACTGATACTCCCGATCAAGAGAAACAACAGCAACAGCAACAAACGCCAGACAAAAGCAAAAAGAAATCCTCAAGCAAACCAGAAACCCCGAAGAAAGGTCAGAAACGACCTCAAACGGACGAGGTGGACGAGGATAAGGAGTCTCAGAAACGGAAACGCGGTGAACGTCCTGAGAGTCCTTCAGAGTCGCTCACAACCGATAGCAATTCTCTCATGGATGAGCCTGAAAGAGAAGGGGAAGGTGATACAAACGAAAATCAACCCACTCCGGTTACAGTACCAACAGAGGAGCCCGTGAGTCCGGCTGTAACTACACCGGAGGAACCTTCTGAACCAACGCCAGTCTCTACTCCTGTACCGACACCTATACAGACTTTACCGATATCCGTTCCTGTAATTCATACCTTGGACAAGAAACCTTTGTTAGAAGAACCGGTAGAAACCAAGGATCAAATAGACGATGTACCTTTAGCTACGAATCAACCCTTGAAGTTGGAACCATTACCGATAGAACCAGCCATGTCTCCGTCTAACGAAGATATGAAAGAGCCTGACCAGCAACTGAATCTGACTACATCGCAGCCATTGAACATGAACGACATGAGTCAAAATATGCCGCGTAATCTGTCTCAATCGATTCAAAGTAGCGGTATTTGCGCATCGACTGGTCCACAGAATATACAGAACTCGCAAATAATGTCTCCAACGCAACAAGGACTGCCACTTAATATGCAATATACATCTAATGTTCCTCCTGTTCAAAATGTACCGCAGAACTTATCGCAGAGCATGCAAATGCCACCGAATATGCCTCAGAATATGTCAAACGCGCAAAACATGGGACCAACGCAGAATCTTCGAACTCATGCTGAAAATATGTCGAACGCGCAAAATCTTCCCCAAAGTATACCGGGACCACCGTTGAACCTCAATATTTCGCAAAGTATACCGACGAATATGACGCAAATGCCTCAGATGTCGAGTTCGCCGCAACCTCTTGGTTTAACTGTAATGTCTTCTGAGAATAGAATGTCGGAGCGTATCTCTGACGACAGACTTCCTCCGGAGCGAATGCGAGATGGTAGGATACCTGATAGAATACCTGAGAGAATCCCGGAGCGACCAGACAATAACGAGCCCGAGAGAAACGAGCCAAGTAATTTATTCCAGCCGATTCAACCAAGTGGAATTATGTCTATGGAGAAACCATCTTCCATGTACAATTTGGCTGGAACGCCGCCAATGGAGCCACAGAACTTGAAGATCAAACAGGAGATTATTCCCCCGGAACCAGATCCACTCCAGAGCTTGAAGGAAGTCAAAGTTCCTGGTTTCCAGACTGGTTTCCCAGGCCCAAGCTTAGAGAATATTAAAAAGGACCCAGACAGTTCCAGTAAACCGCCCACCCCAAGTAAACACTCCATGTCCAGTAACCAACCTGTTCCACAGATGCAGTCTGTAGTCGCATCACCGACACCGACTCTTCCGCCGCCACCCACATCTATTCCCCAGCCTGTGATGCATCCAGCCCAGCAACCGAGTCCACACATGGCTCATCCGTTCCACCCACATCATCCACTGATGCATCATTCTTTGTTCACCGCGATGCATCCGTATCATCCTCACGCTTATCCAGGATACGCTCCAGTTGGAGGATATCCCTCCTTCCCGCCATATCCTTACGGTCCAGTACCTCACGCAATTCCACCGCCGTCGCCACAGAGGAGTCAAGAAAGCACGACCATGATGACGGCACATCACTCGAGTACCAGTTCCAGCGTGACAACTAGAGAGGAGGGTGAAAACCTTATCGCTACGCATCACCATTCTTCCAGTATGCATCAAGCCACAACGTTGCACCACGATAAGTTGTTGACTATCTCGTCTCACAGTTCCCATAGCCACTCTTCGTCACACAGTTCACACAATACTCAACGGAAACCGTCGCTAGTTTCCGCAACGTGTCTGACATCCAGCAGTTCGGCTCATCATCACCATAGACAGCAGCAACCCCAACAACCTGTCGCTCCAGAGCCGAAATTAGAGCCTGATCTCGTGGAGCAGGATCAAGAGGAACCGCCGAGTCCCCGAGGCCCGTCTCCTGAACCAAGAATCGAAGACTCGGAATGTCACAGGTCGCAGTCAGCTATTTTCTTGCGTCACTGGAATCGAGGAGAGAATAATTCTTGCACCAGAACGGACTTGATGTTCAAACCTGTACCAGATTCAAAGTTGGCTAGAAAACGCGAGGAGAGGTCTAGAAAACAAGCGGAAAGGGAAAGAGAAGAACGCGACAGAGCCGCGGCACAGCAAGCTAGAAAAATGACGACTCCTGAAAAGCAACCGGAAGTTTGTAAACCTCCAAGTCGAGGACCTCTCGAGCCAGTCGTTTCGCCTTATGACAGGTACGCGACGAGGCCTGGGTCGTACGCAGATACTCCCGCGTTGAGACAGTTGTCGGAATACGCGCGTCCTCACGCTGCGTTCTCACCTGCCAGGCATCCGGCGCCACCAGATCCAATGTTACATTACATGTACAGTCCCACGCGAGAACGCTTGGAACTGGAGCACCTGGAGCGCGAGAAAAGGGAACGCGAGATCAGAGAATTGCGAGAAAGAGATTTGAACGATCGATTAAAAGAAGAGCTCCTGAAAGGAACGCCTAGACCGATGCCAGCACCGGTGGATCCGCATTGGTTGGAGATACATCGTCGCTACGCAGCGGCGGGACTCGCGCCTGGACCGTCAGGACCTCCTCAAGCTTTGCATCAGTTCGGCCTCTACGGTGCACCGCCTGGTCCTAGCCAACTGGAAAGGGAACGTTTAGAGAGACTAGGTAACTTTTACTGTTCCCCTGAATATGCATATCTTTCTTCTCGCATAGTGGAATGAACAAAAATTAGCAACGATTCTGATTCGATATGACAGAATCGAAATTTAGGATCTACGGCGATAGAGATAAAGCGAGATAGTGAGCGTTTCCGGATGTTGGCTGCTGCTACAGTAACTACAGGGCCGGCTACGAGTACATCGATTCCTCTATGCGGATACCCTTTCGTCGCCTCTCCGCTCTCTAACATACTACAGTAATTCTCGCTTTCGAGTGACAATTTTCACAACGGATTCGAGTAATGGAATCATCCTCGACATTGTCTATGTTTATTCAGCGCGAGCGAATCGTTGACTCGCGTGACCGGCAGTCCTAGACGAGAGTGATTAGTCTATACAAACACATCATTCATTTGCTGTACAATCGTAAAGTTGCCGTTTATGAGTTATTGGTATAGGAATATCGATAAATGAAAATTTATGTCAGATTATGTCATTGTTGCAGCAAATGAGTGATATACAGGGCGTCCTATTGTAATTTGTAAATGCATATATTTCGGAAATTATATTGGATGTCAGAGTTATTTCAGGGTTACTGAAATGAGGTGTATTTTTTACTATGAATTCATAGAGCGTAATAATAGCTCGTTAAAATAATTGTTAATATTCTTTGAAACCCTTTTGTATTTACAAATTGACCAAAGTCGTACAATAACGTGTATATTTGCGCGCAACGCTTTTCTTTTATTTTCGATAGTTTCATTGGGTCCCAGAATTTGTTCGCGATTTACATAGCAAAGAGTTAACAAAATTCACAAATAAATTCAGTCAACAACCTGTTAGAAAATCAAAGCAGTTTTCAAAATATATGCATTCAAAGATTAAACTGGGACGATCTGTATATATGAAAACAGAAATTTGTCATATTTATCAATATATCTACATGATAGTATTACCAATGGACATGTGCAATCTTTTAGATGAAAAAAAATTCCAACACGATCTCATTCTGATTACCATTTTCCTCGAACACTCGCGCCATCGAATAAGATCGTAATTGGAGTCCATTTCATCAAGAGTGCCTTGCCTATCCATCGATGAGACATCCATAAAGATATACTGAAAAGTATAAATATTATCATTTCTCGAGAGAAAATCAATCGCCAGCTACCCCGCTTTCAAGTGAACCTGCGGTCCTCAGTTTGTCACTTGAAAGCGGGAATTACTGTATAGAATCGGTTCTGCGTGCCGACTTTAAGCGCTCATCTCGCGACGCTTATCAGGCCGGGTGCGTGAAGCCGGCCCTGTATGACTGGTTGTTGTGTATCGTTACGCATGTCGCTTTCGAAACGTTCAGGTAGTTAAATACGCAGCTACCAGTCGGAAACGTCGGACGTCTGACAGAAGTGTGCCGCACAAAACAGAAAAATTCGTTGTCAGGAGAAAGATATAGTTGGCTAGCGTTAAGAGTACGACTAGGACAGTATGTTTGATCGAGGCGCTGTCGGGTTTAGGGATACCGACTGCAGCCGGCGGGGGGCCAGCGGGTGCAGGGGCTGGCCATCCCGTGGCGGCTCATCACCACGGCCAGCTGGACGAGCGACTGGCTCTAGCTGCTGACCCGATGGTCCGGTTGCAGATGGCTGGCATTTCGCCCGAGTATCATGCTCACACTCACGCGCATACGCATGCGCATACGCACTTGCACTTACATCCGGGACAGCAGCAGGCCCAGCAACAGGCTCAGCAACAGCAGGAAGCGGCTGCGGCTGCAGCTGGATTCCCCCTGCCTGGTAGGTCCTACAAATCAGGATGTCTAAGTACGCTCCTGCACGATGATCGCCCCTTTCACCGACCGTCTCTACTTACAGCCGATAAAAATCGTTTCCGTAGTATATCAGCCAGATAATTGCTATGTCCTCGGAGATACTTGCTGGAAGGAATGTAGTGGAATTGAAAGCGATACCGTTAACGCTAAACTACTTACTTTTACTGTAATTTGTAGGGACAATATTGTAACGACTTAATTCTATTAAGAAATTAGTTTGTTCTTTCTCTATTTAATTACAAAGATGTAACTTTATTTATAATAGGTATGCGTTGACCTCGAAAATTTTGTATTAAGGCTACCAGCAGCTAAATGTATTTCACGCGTGGTATGTCCAGACCCTTGATCCCAAAACTCGTCTTTGGGATCTTGACTACCAACAATCAGGTTGCGCTATCGCCATTGCTGTTTATTGTTTCTACCTCGCTATATTTCTGCCACCAAGTATACGTATCTCGCGATGGTACCTGAAGGTCATGACAAGTTCTCCCTGGATTCTTTATTCTTGTTCCAGTTTAAATGCAGAATAATAATCCCAGTGATTGCAATTGTTAATGTCAACGTAATCAAAAGTGTTAGCTCATTATAAAACTAACACGGAACAACGAGACATGTTTAATCGAAGAAAGATTAGAAAGAGTATACAGCCTTTTCACTTGAACTATTTTTCTATCGATGTACAGTTTGTCCGTGTAATCTGTGAAAGTCTTAAAGTGTTGTTGCTCCTTTGATCCTCTTTGGTAGGCTGTGATCGGTAAATCGGTCGATTGCGTGTAAGCGTACTAAAAGCGTGCTTTTCATTCAATCAGTTTAACATCAGTCAGAATTTTAACTAAACGGAGAGCATCCTCCTAATTATCGTAAGAACTTACTTTTAAAGACGAAGAATCAAAAAATATATATATATATCAAGACAAATTTTTCTCTGCGGCAAACTTTTTTTTGCATTTTTCTGTCGCTTCTCTCGCTACGCCATTATAACTTGGCACCGAGCTTTTCGATCATCAAGCTTTTTAGGGTGAAGGTACGAGCGATAAATGATGATTCGATTGCGTTCAAGTAACGTGCAAGTGCGCGAGTGTTGCGAGAATTGTATGCGTGGTTACGTGCGTGGATGGAAGTGATATGGCGTCCGTTTTGCACCAGAATCCTTTTTTTGAAACTGCACAATCACAAACACCCGCCTAATTTACCAATGTAACAGCCACATACCATTCATAATATTTTAGTCATTGTATCGTTTTGTTTGTAATATACCATCATTGTCATCATCACCACGGTATCATCTATCATCGCTAGACAAAAAAAAAGGGAACGATTGTCACTACAAGTAAATGTCATTTGAACGAGTTTCACGCGCTGTCATGCATGTCTGTTTACCCATAAAAACTTCAAAGCTTGATATATCGTATAAGGATACGTACGATTAGAACGATGGTTTGCTAATACTTTCTGTGTGTATAGCAGCAGCTGGTGCGAACTATCCTCGACCAGGCTTAATGCCACGTGACCCAGGACTGGCGCTTCATCCCGCTGAACTTCTCGGAAGACCGTATGCGGACATAGCAGCGCATCACGAACAATTTCAACGTCACCTCATGATGGAACGCGATCGATTTCCGCCTCATGCGTCGCTCGTAGCTCATCACGAGGAATATCTAAGGTTCGTCCTTTGAAATCATTATCAAAGCTTGCATATACTGTATGCTTGATTAGACGACCAGTGAAACGGACTAACAAAGGGTGTTTTTTAGACAACAGCGCGATCGCGAGCTTAAAGTTCGCGCACTGGAAGAAGCCGCACGTGGATCACGCCCTTAAGTGTAATTGTATTTATATATTCTAATGATTATCCCTCATGATTAGGAACGGAAATTGTCTCGTTAGATTTGCAATCAACGAGAATATCACCGTCTCGCGGTGTTCAACCGCCGTGATTTAAATAAAAAAGGTGCAAGGATGTAAGTCAAAGACCTTACGTTTTAGGATCAGAAATTATTTTTACGGTCTCTTAGAGCTATACAAGTAAAACGCAAGATGTGAAAAAAACGTAAGGATTGTTACGTCATGTAACATTTTAGTGTAAATATGACACGATAACAAAACAAAATAAAAAGGATTATCGGAAATAGTGCTAGGTTAAGTCTAGCACCATAGAGAACCGCTTGACATGTAAATTTGTTTGAAATCTCTAGGTATATACATACTATACATAATTGCATTACGAGTCCACCATATTACTGAAAAGAGATTCGTTCCGTTTGATTTTGATTTATAGCGGTGATAATGCCAAAGTGTTCAAAGGAAAATGGTTCACCGCCTGATTTAGTCTTTCCGTGCTCACAAGAGAATAATAGATTGCTCCCCTCTTTCGTTATATATGAATATCCGACGAACATGAATCGTGTCTTCGAAATAAATAAATAAATAATTTTATAATTTGTAGAGTAATTTCCGAACATATTTAGAACTGTTCGTGTTTTCGTAACGATCATGAACGGTTCATAGACCTTCCGTGTTCTAGTATATATAAGAATATAACTTAAGTTTTAATATTATTGTAATTTCTGTGTCGGACAATTTGTATATTTTCTATATGTATCCTTTAAGATTTTACCTTGAAAACCATGAGCGTTTGATACTAGTTCGATCGAGCGGCTGATTAGTACTAAAACTTTGTAACAAAGTGACCAAAGTTTAAAAGTTTATAGAAAAACGGTGTGTGCGAACGCATAATCATCCATGGTCGTGCGCTCCGCAGATTTCACGGAAATAATCCTGTACGGTGCAGGCGTTGGAAATTGATGCGTAACGTTTTTCAATAAAACAAAGTAATCCTTTATTCTGATGACCATTCGAACATGTAAATTTTCTGCTATACAATTAATTCAATGTAATCTAGTTATTTAACTAAGTAAATATTTCATAGAAACGTCCAGTTTTATATGGTATCTTTTCTTTCTCTATTTGTTTTACATCTCCATAGGTAGCGTCTGAAATGATTAGTAATGGCAAAATATGTTTTACGTCGTGGAAAATCAGCGATCAATGTATTATTTGTCTGCTTGCACTTACAAGGCTGTAATATATTACACAAGCAGACTACTTTCAATCTACTCTACCTGAGGAGGAAAACGCACCAAAATGAAATTATATGTAATCAGAAAATCAAATTATTGTATAATTTCCTATTACCAGTTTGCCTTTCACTGGATTCCCTGGACAGAAATAAATGCCTGTCTTATAAAAGACTATCTTTTGGTGTCATCTTATCATAGTTTGTATCCAAGTTCTAACGTTAAATGAATTTGTAGAGGAGACAGTGATGAGTCGGCTGAAAGCTGTATGGAACTGTCCTAATTAGTTTTACACATGGAATTTGTTTTCCTCGCTCTTCCTGTCGGTTGTCGGCTTGTTTTTATTGACCGTAATGTGAAACCCAGCTTCCAACCACTTTACGTGGGAGTCATCACATCCACATGTACTAGTGTGAGTGTGCAGGAAGTACAAGTGTCACGTTGACCGTACTATTCAGAACCGCTTGTCAAACGACAACAGCACTAAAATTTTGTATTTAAGACAGCAGAATATTTCACATTATCTGTGACATTTTAATTATAAAAAGGTAATAGTGATAGAAGTCTTAGACTGCAAGTTCTAACATTTATATCGATCCGAAGTACTTTTATTTGATCTTAAAGAACCGCATGTTATGATTTTCAGAACATTTCTACTGCAATCAACTTTGAACCTATTGATTACCCGGTGTTCCAAGCTTTTACTATAATTATATTGTTGGCGTTACAGTGTCGTCTCTTTATTTTTAATTTGTTATATGTACTTATATTATGTGTATTTTTTCCCCTGTACGATTTTTATGAACTGTCATTAACGTGTTGTGTTTTTACTAGTGAAGCATCATGCAAGTGCTTCGTTCGCCCCTGGTCGGATGCACGTGCAGTTCACATGTGTTATTCGAGTAACGGGGGGCGGGGTTAAGAGTGACACGTCGGTGAAGAGGGAATCCTGGAGGAAGCGACAGAAGCCGTCGGAGCTTAGTCATTCATAAATGAGCTGCCGGTGTAGTCGGATCGTTCTTTCAAGTTAACAAAGTTGTATAACGATTAACTGATAACTGTGCGATGCAGCATGGCTGCACGAAGGAAAGAAGAATCGATGAAACAACGTTATCAAGCGAATGCACGTGAAAGGGATCGGACTCATAGGTGAAAATAATTTTTGTTTGTTGTTAGAAACATTAAAAACTTTTTTTTCGAACGATGGCACGAACCACGTATAGTAATATACGTTCGTACTGGTATATTTATTTCTTCGTTTGTAATTCTTGTATTCTTTTGGATATTTTGGGTGTAGACTTAATTGTTGACTTATTGTTATAATAAAATTGTAATAGAAACATTGTACGAAGCATGTGTTTATATTTGTCCTAAAGGTATGCGTTTTCTTAGTTATGTAGAAAATTCACTCTTCTGCTGGTATTAGACTTACTTATATAAATACAGTTAAAGATGTAACAATGTATATATTTGTAGATTAAACTCATAAATGTCTGTGAGTCTATTAACCATCTTAAGAGTATATTTACAATACAGAAAGTAAGCATCTACAGCAAATCTCATGCTGTAGATCTCGTGCTATGTTCACAATGAGCATTTATTAAGAGGAGGATAAGTAAAAAGTAAATTGGCTTTTTGTATGCTGCTCAAAATAATTCAAGAATTAGCTACTTGGATGGCTACAATGATTCAATTCAATACTTTTAAAGCTACAATTATTTATACAAATTGAACATCAAGTAAATCTATTAATGTATTAAAAGTACAATTCTTCTTTCATCTCAAGTCTCAATTCTTCAATTCCAATTTCCATGGAATTGTTCAGGAATATTTGAGTAGCGTATGAACGAAACTTTGCATACCAATAGTGGAAAATTTGTGACTATCATTTTGGAGGGTAAGGAATGCAAACAGCTACAAGACTCAAGAATTCCAATCTTCACTGTGCAGTGTGAACACGGCTTTCAGCACCTTGAGAACTTTAATACCGACGGAACCGGTGGATAGAAAATTGTCAAAAATAGAGACTTTGAGATTAGCCAGCAGTTACATCAGCCATTTGGGTGCCATCCTCGTTGCAGGCCCCATAGATCAACCCTGTTCACGTATCGGGAACAGTATGTATGGGACAGATCATTGGGCAGACTCGCAAAGACCACAAGTTTGCACTTTCTGTCTTTCCATGCACAAAAAATACGTAAGTCGATTATCAAGTGGATGCGAATACTGTTTTTACAGGACAATTGATCTTCCGCAATTTTTATTACATAAATTATTATTTATTAATTGGACGCAACTATTAATATTTCATTGGACAAACTTAAATTATTTATTTTCTCTCATGTGTTTTGTAGCTAAAATAATAATAAATAAATAATTGAATAAAAATAAAGACCAGTTTGAGAAAATGAGAAATCTAGATTTTTCTAAAGTAATCTACACCTTTCTTTGATTTTCAGAGTTTGAATATCGCTACGGAGGTAATTTCGGATTACCAAATTTCGGAGAGAACTTTGTACGGTATTCCTACGAGTACAACGACGTACTTCAATGCAAATAACGTCTAAAGCCTAGGCTGTGTAAAATAATTGACTGTACATTCCCTGTATATACGCATTTATTGAGTTTAATAAAAATTTTATTCGAACTATTAACTCTACCATATTTGTTACTCCAGTCGTTACATGTCGTTACCAGTCGTTTACGATTGTCTTTTGTCATAGTTTTCGTAACATTTGAACATCGAATGCAGACAAAATTCAAAGCACAACCGTACTCAAAATAACGCTGTTATATCTCATTGAACACATTGTTTGCGAGGTGGTTGCTCATGTTGTAATCAAAATTTATTGTGTCAATTATTAATTAAATTTATGGCAACAACACACGGACGGGAAATAAATTCGGTCGTCGTATCGATAAAATTACAGAGGTCACGGCGACCAGAGTAGTACGGCGGCGAATGTTTCAGTCTTTCGAAGTCAACAATGCTGTGAAGAAGCACATTTTCGTTTTTCTCTCCGTTCTCGTTCCTCGTTTCAATTTCAGTGTTTTTATTCGATTATTCATTGCGAGGTAGTCAATAGGTAATCATGTTCGCCGCTGTGAAGCAATTCCCCGAATGTTTCTATATCCAGAATTAGGTAAGTTCCATAGAAAAAAAAACCATAGTAACCACAATCAATCACCGCCATTACGACAAAACTGATTTACCCGCGATTGGCATCGTTTGAAAAAACGTAGCTTTCCAAGCACACGATGCAGATATTTGTTTAATAATAATTAAATTACTTTCACAATTACGTTATGACACTACATTAGTCAATTTATACAGTGATATCTAGATGTTTTATATTCAAGTTAATTTTCCTAAATATTACAATAGGTCATATAAACTTTGATCGACGTTTACGCTGGTGAATTGATCCGCGTGTAATAGTATGTTCCGTATTATCTTACAGTTTAAATCAAATCTAATAAGCTTTTGTATTCGGAACATTGTATGTTGCTCCAGTAAGGAATCAGAAATAATCCTTTCCAATGTAAGAAATGTCTACGAGTTTCCTTCCGCGAGGCTGGAAACGTAGACAACGGTCGAATTGGATCGAAAATTTAAAATCTGAGAAATTAGCGCCCTGAACGGCGCGTACGACCGCCATCTTGTAAAAGTGTCTCTGTAGTGTTTGGAGGTTTAGCGAGAAGGAACAGCAGCTTCGCCGGAGGCTGGAAGTCCTTTTGAAGTGGTTGCAACGGTCCTTGGCAGTCCCTGGGCACCCAGGTGACCTCGTGCGAGGCCAGGGTACCTTCAAGCTGCTAGGACAAACCCACGGCCAGGAAACTCATTTACACGCCCGACTCTCGCGAAGATGGTGAGCTCTCTTTTGCACGAAGATTTTCATCTAACCCTTCGACAAACCGATTTTTCATTCGTGAACGAATTTTCATATTGACGCGATGTCTCGCGTGCAGGACATCGATGCACTAGACGATGTCTCTGTTAAGTGTAGGCGATGATTTAACCTGTATAGATGCCTCGAATTTCAGTGTCGAACGGACAACTCTTGCTTGTCAATATTTTTATTAGGTTGGTGCATATGAGATATCGTTTTTTTTTCTTTTTGCATTTTAAGTTTCGCGGTACGATAACATGAATTAAACGACGTTGTCAGTTTTCGAATTATACATTAGACTGGAAGAAGTTTGTTAATTGAAAAAAAATTGGCACTTAATGTTTCCTATATTTCATAACATAGGCAGTCATACGATTTTTTTGAGAAATTAATGTAGCTGTGGTAAATAACATGTAGCATATGACAACATACAGAGACACATGTAAACTATATCAAACATCGAGCTATAAAATCTTGTAATGTGTGAATATATGTAAATTCTTGACAATGTTTTAAAATGTATATATTACTATTTGTTTATATTTTATACAATTTACTAGCTCTTTGTTTTGTTATTTTAATATTAGTCGTACTATTTAGAGTTCGGCATCAACGGGTGGAACTGAGGGGTCTAGTCCAGCCTCTAGCCCTGCCTCGGCTACAAGTCTCACTATGGCTGCTCCAAAATATGGTACATTAGTACCAAATCGTATCTTCGTAGGTGGTATCTCAGCTAACACCAGCGTAGAAGAACTTGCTCAACTTTTTTCCTCTTATGGCAATGTAAAAGCTACAAAAATAATTGCTGATCGCGCTGGTGTCTCTAAAGGCTATGGATTTGTTACATTTGAAACTGAAGAGGAAGCTAAAAGGCTTCAACAAGAGGTTTGTAATGGATATTTGTTTCTGTTCAATATTGAAGCATAAAAGGAATTGTACTGATAATTATAAATTGTTTTGCTTATAGTCTGAATGCATTGTGTTAAGGGAAAGGAAACTAAATATAGCACCTGCAATTAAAAAGCAACCATTCAATAGATCTTTTGATGGTGGTTCTGGATCTCCACCCTCTGTGCCTACTAGTCCTTACTATTATACAAATGGTCAGTATACTTTACCATTGAATGTATACATTTTTAGTACATTATTACAACATTGGTTTCTTTATTTTTTCTTTCTTATTTTTTATTAGGTATGGGTCTTACGTACCAGAATGGAATGACATTTTACAACACAACAGCTCCCGCACCAACGACACCAATTGCTCCTCCGACCGATCCAGCAACTATTTATCAAGCCACAGGAGTGTTTGGTAAGTTTTCAAATAAAATTGTAATCTTTCGTGGTAAAGTTCGAGCGATTCTAATAAAAAAGTTTTACTTGAATGATTAGGACCACAAGCTGCTGGTCATCAAACATTTGCACCTGTGATGTACCCATGTCCTGCTCCATCTCTCTATATGCCACAGCAGTATCAGTATTCGCCCATACCGGTGAGTAAAACATCGAATGAACACTCTGCCAATCTCTTTCTTCGATACTTCCCTTATTTGGGTCCTATGTATGAATTGAACATCCTATGAATTGTCCACGGGCATAGCTTGTATTTATATTAAACGGTAAATCGGTTGCGGTTTGACAGACAAATGGTTTGATGGGAGAAGCCATACCACCGGCGTTTCTACCCAACCCTCAGCAAATGCCTACTTACGTCCTTCTCGACGCTATACAGTATTGAGGTCTAAAGGTACATGGTCTATGCTAAATGACTAGCATGCAGCGCATCATCCCTGTGCGTTTTTCTTTGTCAGTCTTCTGCATGGCCTATCAATGCATGCACACTTGACATTCTTTCATAATCCATGATTTTTATTAATAGTTTTTCATACGAATTCTTGCGCACAAGTTTCTTACATTTGATGTAATTCATCTATTCATCGAATATGTATTCCTTACGCTTACCGCAACCAAAATTTTACTACACTATTGAATGTCGCAAATGTTTTTCGACAGCGTGTCTCACAATGCAGCATCTATATCACATTTTATCATATTATTCTTTTATACTACGACTTCTCTGTTGCATAGAGAATACGGAACAATGTACCCGTAACACATGGTGCGTATCACGTTTTAAAGTGATTTTTGTTTTAAGATACTTTTTATATGTATCGTATCCTCGCAAATATTGTTCGTTTTTCTCGAATCACTCCATAAAAGAGTAGGAGTTAGAATAAACTTGCACGTAACAAGCACTACGTAATGCGTATGTTTATATTATAGGCATGCGCAAAAAAATGAGTAAAGTCGACTCGAGGTAATGTATAGAATATTTGAGAGTTCTTCGAACGCTATTCATTTCTGAAGACTCTTGTTTCATAGCATGTACATTGACCTTAGTACTCCACGACGAGACTGATCTCTTTTAGAATCGCGAATGAACTTGTAAAGAGAGAAACTCGTCGAAGACATTCCCGATAATGTACAATATTTTTTGTGTAAAATAGATGTTTCTCTTAATTTTATGCACTGTCACGTGTAAGTGCGAATGCATCATCGTCGAATTCTCTTTTTTCTGTGCAGTACGAGACGTATTATGCAGGGGCGACCGCCGCCGGAGCTCACCCGTACTTGTACACCACTAGCAATTCGCAAAGCAACACCAGCGGCGGTAACAGCAATTCCGGAAGTGGCAACAATGGCACAGGGGCAACCAGTC
Source organism: Hylaeus volcanicus (assembly GCF_026283585.1). Classification (NCBI taxonomy): domain Eukaryota; kingdom Metazoa; phylum Arthropoda; class Insecta; order Hymenoptera; family Colletidae; genus Hylaeus; species Hylaeus volcanicus. The sequence goes on along the minus strand of NC_071983.1, from coordinate 1,457,912 downwards.
CACCGACAGGTCCGCCGCCGCCGCTTCCATCTTTGCTTCCACCACCACCCGCGCATTTTTACGCCCCTGCTGCGCCACCACCGCATCATCATCCACCGGTGCCTGCAGGCCCTCCTCCTCCGCAGATGGATCACGTTTACTACTCTTTCACAACCGGACCCCACCCACCGCCTCCACCACACGCGCCCATGGGATTAACCGATCAGCAGTTGTTTTACCCCACCGATACCTCGTGTCAGCAAACGTCGTCTGACGGTCAGGCTGCTCCACAGGACGTAAGTTAACATTCTACTTTTATTAATATACCTTCTTTATTTTATAAAAGCGATAGTAGGTTGCAAATTCAACTCTTGCATGATTCGTTCAGTAAGCTTTGTCTCCTTTATACGGAGGTACTCTGTTACACCCGGTTGCATTAATCCTTAGACAATCAAAGAGTCTTAAATAATAATAATTCATTGATTCAATTAAATGAAGGAGCTATTATCAAAATAAGAGAGGATCCTTGATGATCGCTATTATGGTTGTTTGAGGGTTAATCCCCCCCCCCCCCCGGGGGGGGGGGGAATATCCTGGCTTCGTTCACATACTTGAGTATGCATTTTAATACCTGGAACTTAAACACCACGAGTGCCAACAAGATTAGAATTTCAAGTTTATTATATATTATCAATTCAATGTGTCAAGACTGAATAAACTTAGCACAAAGGAAATAGAAATAAAGAATGAATGTTTTAATTTAGACACTTTTAGTTGCACTTGAACGTGAAAAATAAGTTTCGTGAAACTTTATATTGATTATTGCGCGTGTAAAGACTATATAAAAGTGGGTGACCTTCTACTGAATGCAGGCTTAGATAAGCCTCGCTTGCTAAAGTATATCATGCTAAGAACAATCTCTGTCAATAGCATTGAGATATTAAAAGTATATTTGCATTTAATATTCTAGTATACGAAGTATAAGCAGCATATATTAATTTTCTAAATAAAGATTGGAAAATAAAAATTAGACGAAACTGAATTAATTCACTCGTGTAAGAAGTATTCAGTTTAATTCTTGAACCAACCTATCTCAAACTTTAAATGTCGCGTCAATACTAACAGAGTATTCTTTTCATTTTATAGCTACTCGTGCGGCCTACGTATACGTTACACGTATTGAATTTATTCTCAAACCGCATTGCTACACATTTAATAAACAATAATATGTTCCTTGGATACAGGGAACTTCCATTGGAATTTAAGATTTAGATATACCGTTGCTATTGACCGTAGCGTGAACCAAGCCATGAATCCCTTAAAATAGAACGAATTGACGCGTCCATGTGTACGTGTATTTGGTTTTAACTCTTAGACAGAACCTGCAATACTACCCTCTCCAGTAAGGATAGCTAAATTAATTCAATATTTAATATGTGCATGAAAGAACAAATGATGAAGATAAAATGATCGTCACATATTTTTATTTAACACGTTAAACACGGCGTCCTCTAGCAAACCCATCTCTGAAGCGTTTCAATAAATTACATTAATAAAGATAGTTGTAATTAGAAGAAGTCATATATCAAGTATCATAGTATGGTTAAACGGCTCCGTGTTGAACGTGTTAAAAGAAACTATTTTTCTAAAGATGTGGCGATAACTTTGTGCAAGTGTGTATAGCATTTAGTAATAGTATCCACGAGCAAGTGAACATAATCATTGCTGTCAAAGGGTCATCCGTGAAAACTATCATCTGTGAAATAAACCGTAGGATTCTCGTTCGACATCGAGCCACTCGGAGCAACCACATGGTGAAACACAGGCTGCTACAGGGTCAGCTACACCCCTGGTGTCCTTAATGCCCGTGAAATTCCCCATGTCTGGTCGTTACGCCAATTATCATCCGATCGCGATACATACCGGGAACTTGTACAGTTCGCAGACATGCTTAAACGAAAACGACGATTGCAGTGGCAATCAGATGCATTGTAGGGCCATCGTGTATCACCCGGTTTACATTCCACACACGCATACACCATCGTATCACAACGCATCGGGCGGTACCAGCTTGCTGCCGACCCCGCCGTCGGTGTCCCAGCAGCTGTTCGACTCTACCAACAAAGGTCAGAGTTACAATTCCAGGGACTACGGGAAGTCAGGGCCCGCGAACGGACAGAACAGTTATACGAAGTCTCAGAATCACGGGATCGCGTTGTCTCATCAAACCCCCTCGTTCGTTAAAGCTCAAAACTTGGGAAACTCACAGTCTTACAAGCACAGTAACGCGGACGGTGGTTACAAGTACTCGTCGCCGTCGATGGCCTCGCGATTCCCCATGCAATATAACAGAAGAACGGCTGGTTCCACCGTGGGCTCCCCGGCTTGCTTCGTGGCGCAAAAGTCCGACGGCTACAATCCCCAGACGCACGGTGGCGTGCCGAGATCCGGGAACTTCGCTTCGAATACGTCCGGTCAGTCGTACAACCCCGCGTACGCGGGTTCGCAGTCGCGAATGTTCAACGCGAGCCAGTGCTTCGATTACGCGAACGGTCGCAGGAGCAATGATCAGTATTTCGACGGTAGCGCGACAAGGTCAAACAACTATCGTAAGAACGCGGCGAACAGCTACAGAAGCAACAACGGACAGACGGAACACGGAAACTGTTCTAGCGGACAGTCGAACGAGACTTACAATCCGATCGAGACTGATAATAACGTTACTCAGGGGGTACAGGCGGTAGATCCTAGCAATAGCTTGGAGAAGCCGGTGAGCCCACCGCCAGCGCCGTATTCACCCATGACAAGACCTCTTCCAACTTTGTCACCACCCACCTCCCAGGTCCAGTACTATACTACGGCGCAAAACCGTTATCAGCCATCCCTAGCCCCGTCCCAACACCAGCAGCAACAGCAACAGCAACAACAAGCCAGCCAGCGTCGCTACACCATCGCACCGACGCTCTCCGCCAGTCGCAAACCTACGGAGAAGTACTCGAGTTCCGGTTCCGCTCAGACTACCGCCATGCTGCGACAGAGCAAGTACAAGGTGAACGGGATCATGCAGACCGGGAACAAGGTCTCCGACGACAGTCTTGGCGGGGCTGGAGACGCTCCACCAGGTGTTGGAAGAATGCCCATCACGCCGCCAGGAACGCCAAGGGCTCATCATCCCGGTCATCCAGCAGGGGATCAGAATCAGCTGAGCGACACGTGCCATCAGATGCAAACTCTGACCCTTTGAATGCTTCTTTTTCGAATGCGCTTCGATTGTTCGTTTTCTTTTCTTTCTTTATTTTGTCCTCCGATTCTTCTTTTCGGTCATCTCCACTACACAATGGACACACACACACACACACCACACACCACACACCACACACCACACAGCGGACACGAGACAGAGCGCGCGTGTATCGCGATTTCGAAGCCGTATGTAAAACAACGTCGGTCCAGACGGTTAAAATCTGCGTATATTCGACAAACCTGCATAAGCATACGTATACATATATATATATGGTATAACAGCGTACGATTCTTCTCTTGTGATCTCAGTCCCTAAATACAAAAAGAACAAAAAAAAAAAAGAATACATGAAAAGAATAACTAGACACACGTGGACTTGTAAATTATAAATTCTTCGGTAAATTATCAAACATACTAAATTGTTAAGCATTTATAAAAAAAAATATATATATATATATATATTAAAAAAATTAAGATAAAATATGATATTTAAAGATTATTATGTTAGTTATTGAAAATGATATACATGATTAATATATATATAGACACACACTCAAGTATGTTATATATATATATATGTATCAAAGAGGACAGTTACATTATCTCTTAAAAAGAGACGAATGTTAACGAGACGAGAAAAATGATATATCTTAAAAATAGATAATACAGGTACGCTACATTATTTAAATCTATAGTATGCAGTATTTGACGTTATACGCGCGATAGGCTCGGCAAAAAACATTGAATCTCACGAGCAAGGCTAGAGTAGGATAGACGGATAAATACAGATGATAGAACAGAAGAAAACTTCAAAAAAGAAAAAAAAACAAATAACGTTGTTATCGTACAAAGACGAGCGATTTGTTATGTGTTCAAAAAGAAAAAAAAAGAATATGCAAGAAGGGGTAAATAGGGAGGCAGAATAGAGTTGAGTTTCGTAAAACGGTTGCTCAAGGCACTGCCACATCTCTCGTTTTTTATTTTCTACCTGAAACATGGTACACAGTACTTATAGTTTAATTAGAGTAACCGTGTGATGTATTCTCACGCAATTTTTCGAAACGGTAGCGGACACTAATTTATTGTTCTACTTTCTTTTTCCCCCCGACAAATTCTCCGCGCAAAAAAGAGTAAACGAAAAAAGTTCGTAAATAGCTGTTAACAAACGAAAAATGAAAAAAAAAAAAGAAAAAGAGATGCCCCATACCCAAACGAATACGATAAAAATAATGAAAAAAATATATGTAATAATGAATTAAAAAAAATGTGTCGGCTGTGAGCTTCCAAGCAAATAACAATAATTAAATTATTATAATATAAAAAGTTAAATAATATTCTACCTAATTGTTATGAACATGAATTTCTTTTATCTATAACGAGAAATTTGTTATCTCATATCTCGCATATTGTAGCTATTATTGTCTATTTAAAACGAGGGGAAAAAGACGAAATAACTGGGTAACGGAACCGAAGTGACGCTGTGATTTAGATATCGCGGCGATTGTAACGGAGAGACGCGAAATAAAAAAGAGAGTGAGACGTAGAGAATGAGAGCAAGGAGAGAGAAAAAAAAAAATATATATCCGAGGGATGATACGTAGATGACACGACAAAGGCCTAGAACGCGTAGATCAACCTGTGACTCGTTAAGAAGGAAATTAATTTATTGAGAAAAAAATGCAAGAGTGCCTTCTATTTGTTTTCGTGATTATATTGTTGAACATTTGTTGCGTTACGTTCCAAGAGCCTCTAATGTTGTTATAAGAAAAAAAAAAGATGTTTGAAGAATGTTGTTCCTCTATTTATTTATTGATTTACGGGCTGCGCAGCCCGCCAGCACCCAGCGAATTTGAAAGTGTGAAAGTATGTTGTTAGAAGAGGGAATTCGGGAAAGAGGATTACTTAGATGAAAGGAATTTTACAGGAATAATAGAGAAATACGAATAGAGCGAAGGAAGAATTATAATCGCATGTACGGCATTCGAGTCGCATGACCCCTTTTCTTTTTCATTGTGGTCGTTGTAAACGATATTGTAACAATGTAATCGAAGAAAGGAGCAGCTCGTTTCGGCACCTATTTCTATGTATGATACACGAAAGATATCTCAGCAATATACATATATAAATATATATATATATATATATATACATATATATATAAATATTAACAAATAAACAGACAAAAAAAATAACTTATACCGGAACGGTATATGGAATGCGAGTAAGACAAAGCGCGTATTTGGGTGTGCGTGTGCGTGAATCTGAATAGGTGGCTGTGATTATTGCGTGCAAGTTTAAAAAAAAAAAAATAAAAACGAGACGAAGACAGTTACGTGTGTAAGCATCCGTGTGTTAGTGCATCGATGCTGTTTCTCTCACACACTACACACGCATATTTCATACACGTATACATATACGCATACATACCTACTTATTAACATGCATCTATGTGAAGAGAATGCGCGAAAAGTGCGATTCTATGTTTAGTTTGGTACTGGTCTTGACGAGTGTAGACGAACGTATTAGGAATGGAACTGCTTGATAGCGGTTATTACCCACGTACTAAATTCAACGTAGAATGGTGCTGATACGATATAAAATATAATATATACTTCGCAAAGTATATTATAATATAAAAGGAGTCTAAGATAGATATTAGCGGGTATGCGTAGTTGAATATAGGAATATAATTGATGTATATTGTACACGGTGTAAGAGGTGTGCTTTTTACAATTGTGGATTAGTATAAGTTTCTCGTATTCTACGTTACATGTGATTCGCATTGCTGAACTCACCGAGGCGACCTTGGAGAACTTGGTCGAAAAAACTCTACAAATGGTTTCTTATGTTTCATCTCCTTTTCTAAATTTCTGCTATTTATGGTACTACTAGGACACGTTATGGCCTAATTATGAAAAAGTTACAATAATGAAGTGCTAGATCAATAGTCGGATACTTTAAGAGTGTTAAACTATTTTATTGCAGCATTCTTAGAGAGTTATCATAGAGAATTCCGTTTTTTTTTCGCTTACCGGTCTATGATAACTTTGTTATAATGGTCGGTTGTAATTTAATAACTAAGTAGATCAATTATCAAGTCCGTTGAGTTTGTTTTCTAACAGAAATGAACAAAATATATTCCACAATTTAGAAAGCACGCCTTCTAAAATACAGAACTTGATGTATTAAAAAAACATAAATTATACACAAAATGACACGTAGGTTGTACGACAAAAAACTATCTAAGTACTCGATGATAATAAAAAAAAATATATTACATATAAAAGATGCATATATTTAAAACGAAATAAAGACATCTGCGCATAAACACATTATATAGATGGAAAAATATAGTAAAGAAAAAGGTATAGATTAAAATAAGTGTGAATCTTTCCTGCAAATATATAATAATAAAATCTCATTAAAGATATAAAATATACAATACTCCAATATATGTATACATTGTATTTGTGAATGTACCTTTCTTGTTCAGTTGCATCTACTTTTTATTCTTTTTTGTAATGGAAAAAAAGTAGAATAGTAAGTGGAATCGAAATGAATATGCTCCTCCCTTGAATAGATCGGATGTTTTATTGATTCAAGATCGTTTCAGTAATACATTTTACAATTAAGTCCTATTCATTATTTAGTCTTTTCACGTACTAAATAAACGATATTAATCTAAGGTATTTGCACTAATACATTGTATTAATTCTACCGTATCACATGATTTACCGTAAAGCGGAAATCTAAATACGTCATAGGTCCACTATACAACCGTATGTCTTATATATTTTCGGTTAATAAAAACGGATGTAGAAATGGCACAATTTCTATTTTATATCATGGTGTGCCATTATCGTGGATATAATTTTACGTAAAACTAAACAATTTTTATTAACACTAGGTATTGAATACTTCGCTTTAGTAGTGTATGCAATATTTTACTAGGATCACATTGATTATCATAATCGCTAATCATCACACTTGTTTCGGGAAAGTATCTTTAAAAGGTATTTTTTTTTTTTTGTTTATAATGGGCATCAAAAAATCTCGGAATCTTAAATCTGGCAGTGCTAAGGAAGTGATATTAAACTTAGTCTTACTTTTTTGGAATATGACCACTTTAGAGTCGATATTTATATAAATATATATTTTCAGAAATATAAATCTCTAAGAAATTTGCGTTTAGGAATATTGTGAATATTTGGCGTGAATCACTTCTAAATATTAAATAATAAAAGTAACCGCTCGTATTCAAATATAAAATGGCTTTGATTAGAAAATTCTTTAAAAAACATACAAAATGTCAATATTTTCAAAGAATATACTTATCTGAAAAAGTTAATAATTTGTAAAACTGCAGCTACAAGTATAACAATGTAATATATGGCTTGAGATGATGTCTATAGCTATTGCGTATTTATGTGATTCATAATTCTGTCGTCATATGTGATGTAAGTGCTTGCACACGAGTTGCATTGCAACTTTTACATAATACATGGTCATCCAAAGGATAGCAACCGCGACCCTCGGAGTCTGAGGACAGGACCAAACCACAGTCTTCGCACTTGTAACATTGTATATGGAAACTACGGTCCAGTGCGACGACCCGAACTGTTTCCTCTTGCCCTGGTTCTGGCGTGATCGGTAGCTTGCACACGCAACAGCGTGGCGCAAACTTTCTGTAACATAAATTTAAACTCTTATATCAATGATTAACCATTCTACAAAAATGACATGTCACTTACTTGTGAAAGCACTGTATACAATGAATTTGATTTGTAGCATCCACTGTAAACGGTATACCATCCAAGCTTTGACCACAAACTACGCACGTGAAGCAAGATGGATGATAAGGTTTGCCTGTAGCCCTTAATATTCTATCCAATATCGGTCTGGTGCAAACACAACACTTTTCTAATGTATTCAGATAATCTTCTTCGCAGTACGGTTTGCTCTCCAAAGAATAGAATGGTTTACCCTGCAAATTAACTTTACAAACATAACAACAGAAACAATCAATGTGGAACACTTTATCCATCGCAGAGCAACCGGCACCTTCACCTTCAACTTTACGGCCACACTGTGCGCAAATTCCATAAATGTCGCTATCTTCGGCATTGTCCTCCATACCTTGAACTAATAAGTCGGTCAAGACGTCCACCTTAAAAATAAATATCATACATTTTTTAAATGAAACATGATGATAAGAGGAGCAATTAGTATTTGTTTAAGAACTGTTTCTTAAAGACAAAAAGTATGTCGTGCTGAACGCAGTTGCGTTGAACGTACTTCCTTAACTGGAGATACTTTTCCTTGCGGTTGAGTCGATGTAGCGGATCCATAACCAGAGTACATAGAATAATTGCAAGACAACTGGGATGGCGGTCTAGGATTAATGGGTTCGTATATAGATTCATATGTTGAACTAGACTGTGAACTAGGACCATAAATATCGTTTGGGTAATTGTCCGAAGGAAAATCAGTTTGATAGGTGGCACGTCTTAGTTCGCTATAGCTGGACGAAACAGGACTTGGCGGAGGCGGCAGCTCTTCCGGTGGTGGTGGAAAGGAGCTACTCGGAACACAAGGAACATACTCCGAAGGTTCTGGCGGTGGTGGTAAGTCATCTTTAACATAATAATTCATTGAATTACTGGTTACCAAAGAAGTTGGTATTTTAAATAATTACGTACGAGATTTATTAGACAATTACCATGAGCAGAAGGAATATTGCAATATGTATTTTCTGGTTTAGAATTCCACTCAATGTTACTGTAAATTATGTCCTTTTCAGTTTTACCTCCAGTTTTAACTGGCATGGATGCTACAGGAGGATCTATGTTGCTGTATACAACATTTCTTACTGATCTTGAATGTTCATCAACTGGGACTTGAGGGGCAGGCATATTTCCAACATTTGAGTAGTAATTTTTTTCATCATATCCATATTTTGGTTCAAACTTTTCTTCTGCTTGATGTGTGTAGAAGTTATCATTATTCTGATAAATTTTAGATGTATCTTTTCCATTTGTGGAGGATGACAATGAAAAATCATTTTTTTCTATGTTCAATGATACATATGGAGAGGGAGAGTTTACATACAAATTTGATGGCTTTTCATTTGTTCCAGAATTATTAAGTACTGTACTGTAAGATGGCACGGATGCAGCCTTTATGGTGTAACTTTGTGGTATCTGAAAACATATTACACAATGCATTATACTTGTTTATAAATAATATCTTATAAAAATTCTAAAATTTTGCTACTTTTACCATAAACATTTCCATATAATAATGGAACAGACGTGTAAAAGAAGCATATAACATTGTTAGCAGCATAACAAATACACTTGTTATCATAAGTTGTATAACTTACTGACCTGAGGTTGTGATTTTTTTGGTTTTGGTGGTACAGCTGGTCCTACTTTTTTTCCAGGCTTAACAGTTTTAACACCATCTCTATGATTAATTTGCAAGCTTGCAATGTGTTGCTCCAAATCACTGACATTCGACATTTTTCCTGCAAACAGTAGCATTGTATGTTTTCATTTGATGTTTATTCATTATACAGAGGATATATCAAGTGAATAAAGATAAGCACATAGAGTACAATTTTTACAAACTGTAGATGTGAGTAGTGTTGTGTAACAGAGTTTGTCGTTCTGTAAATTTTATCACAAAAAATATCGTCAGTTGGATTTGCTAACTGTCAAGTAAAAGTATCTACCCACTTGCTCGTTCTACAACGGAGCTTCTATCAATGAAAGAGCCTTCAAACTCACCTAGTAAGTCGACAAAGTGAATTGTCCCTTGAAAAATGTTGTTCTAACACTTTCGAGCCCGAAAGTCGAAGAGTTTTTATTCTCGAGGTGTCGTCGAATATGTTTCGTAGGTCGATGTGTCAGGACTGAATGGCTGACTCATAAATTCCTTATCTCCGAACTCTAGAAATTCCTTTGCACTGAGTTTTCGGACCCCGGCCGTAGCCCTCTTGGACATCCACGATTCTACATTCAAGCAGTAGTGATCGAGAAACGGCTCGAATGCTCACTGATTAACCAACAAACGAATCGTCGACGAACTAGATAAATTTCTCGCTACTGTCACTTTACGCACGAGTCTCCAATGCACCAACTTTATTTACGAATGAGTCAAACCACGCCCTGAAATTGTATACGACGTTCGTTGTTTCGTATAGTAATTAAATTATAAAAATGCTGCATCGAACGTGAACAATAACATGTACGACGCACGTTTGATTCTAGAATTGCAAAGTAGCAACTTTTCGGTATAGAATATCAACGAAGATCGAGTGTCGGATGTTTTATATAGTTAACGTGAATTTATTTCGATAGATTAGCGTTTCGTGGTTCAATTGGGTTGGCCTTCTACGTGACAAGTGAAATGACAATAAGCTCATTTCTTTTTTCCTTTTATTTATCAATATCGGTTCACACGATTTTCTCCGAGCGTTCAGAAAGTTGCAGGTTAGCGTTCCGCGCCATCTTCGAACACACGTTATCGACAGTGAGATAATTTTAATTTTATATTTTTTGTTGGATTCGAGAGGATTCCAGATTGATTGTTTCATTATATATTTGCATATTCCTGTGTTATTCTTCGTATAGATACAGGTATGCAAACAGAATTGAAAGAGTATGCATTGTTTAAAAGTTGGAATCAAAGTTGGTTGAAATATTACGATTCGTTGAAATTAGAAAGAATTAGTTTTACATTTTTGGACTTCGTTGAGTCGTAATAAATCGTCTTATTCACTCCAGACGCTATTAATTCATCTCCTATCTGTAATACTAAACGCCCTACTTTGGTTGACTGTCTGTAATAACAGTTTCATTCTGAAGTCACATAACCATTATCAGCATATTTTTTAACCCTGATTGAATGCTGTTATCGATGCGTACCATTTGTCACTTTAAAAAAGTAATATTATGACCCAGGTGTCGCATTTTTTTCTTTTTTTAGATTTATTCAGAAGATATTTTCAATGACAGTGTTCAGGAAAATAAAGTTTACATACCATGTATGTGATAATAGAAAGAAATTTATTTTACCTTCCAATCTTTATTCAAATAAAGTTATTCGAATCAATTATCTCTGAATAGACATCGTAGTTAAAAAAGTAACCTATTGGTGGCCAGTTGATTTTCTCCCAACTGTATTTCCAATGTCCAACGTTTACGGAAAAGACCGCAGCTGTACAATCAACGTATTATCTTAACGAAAATGAGTTATCCTTGCTCATAAAATCTTTCGAGGCGTGAAACGACCATTGTGTTCCTCGTTATGCGAACTGGACAATAGTTCACGAGCCACGTCACGCTCGTTCCATGGTAGAGGATAAGTTTTTCCGACAATTAAACCTGCCGATACGCAAAACACTTCCCAAAAGAAATACCTGAACAATTCGTCTTAATTACCTCAATTATCCTTTCGGTCGAAAACGCCCTTAAAAGGAAACTCTCGAGTCTCTAAACTTTTTCACGAAGCAACAGTAAAACATGACAGTATTTCTTGTGTTAAAAGAAAAACAAGTTCTAATACCGATAACCTAATCTGCCTTTTCCCATTAATTTTTAAAGAAATTTGTTGTTTTATTTTTCTCCCAATGGATTCTGCCTAGATACGCCAATGTGTACTATTTGGACGTTTTGTATTTTTCCAATATCGAGACGACGAGTTGTTTGAATCAATATTTTTTCCCCTTTATCGGACGCCATAGATCTTTAACGGCGTGCACGTATACTGATAGGATCTGATGAACACGTGCGATAAGACCGTTTACATCGATGTTTAATAATGTAACAATGATAAATGGGCTCTATTTATTGTTTCGCAGATTAGATAAAATTGTAAGACTCGATAGAATTAACGAGCAGAAACTGATTTATATAAATAAAATATTTATATAATTAACATAATTAATATAATTAATATAATTTATATAATTTATATAAAATATTTATATAAATAAAAATATTCAATAACGAATAAAAAAAGTACGGATTCCAGAGTAAATTCACGATATGTAGATATAAATATTTAACCGTTCAGTTAAATAAACGTCGCGTGAATTGGTCGTATTTGCCATTCATTATTCGAATAAAGTTTCGTGTATCTATATTTACAAGTATTCCTTGTCTTCTCGTTATCTGCTACAGCTGCATTCTTTGTTAATTCGCTAATTAACTTTTTCCTTTATGAATCATGTTATAAATGTGTCGTAATACCACTACTGGGACATAATGTATTGTATAATAAGTTTAGATAACAAATCCCACGAGTAGGATGCAACGATGCAACTCGTTAATGTTTTACAAAAGTTTTGTTTCTATTATATCGTATAAATTTTAATTTCCTAAACACTGTCATTGAAAATATCTTCTAAATAAATTTAAAAAAGAAAAAATACGTCGGAAAGGAAGTTGGATGATTGTATAATTATCGTCACAGCGATAACTATGTCTGCGAAACATTGCTTATCTATTATTCATTATTTAACGTTTTTTATCTAAATAAGATTTTGCCTATTTCTGATAACTGAATTCTAAATTGCGCAAAACGATTGAAGTGAGTTGCACTTCAACGCAACTTGTTACATCGACCCTGACTATCGTTCTAAATTCTTCATACATTCGTTTTCTTTTTACACCTGTTTTGCTTCGGCACGGAATCAGAGCTACGCTTGTTCGCATTTAACGAGAGTTTTACTTGTTGCAAATAACGTTGCTCGCTCGCGATTCGTGCGTTTGAACGATGACTTCTTGGAACAGAAATTACAGTTGTGTGAAATGACAAAAACATGACATAAACAAGGAGTAGCCGTTTTAATAAACTATGGCACACAGAAAAGAAAACGGTCTACGATGAAACGAAAAATAAAGAAAAGAACGTAAACTATTGAAAATATAATTACAAATTTCAGTGGTATTATATCATTATACGAAACGATGGTCAATTTTAAATAATAAAAGCACAAGAAATGATGGACAGATGAAAATTTGTAATTTCAGTTAAAATACTTGATCGATTATATTTTCTGTACTTTGTAAACAAGAACTAATTAAATAACGATACATGTTATATTTCTCTATCTAATAGTCACAGTAATCTATAAAAAAAAAACCTAAATGAAAAAAGTAAGGTATCTCTCAAAGTCGTTACTTCCTTCTTCTTGAGTCACAATACGAACTTGATGAAATGAAAAAAATACTTCTACCAGGAATTTTCATATTCTTGTCTCCAACGACTCTAGTACGCTGTAAATTTTCTCAGTGTCCAACGAAAATGATTTCCTAGCTAGTAATCGTATTTCCCTAATTGCCTCATACAAATGACGGTCCGGTGTCTCTAAGGTCAGCGAAACCATTAGAAATAGAAGATGAGACAAGAATGCGCGAGTATCACGTATCTTATTACGTGATTACGTTTGATTTTCCTTGTGCAGCGGGATTACCATTATGATTCAGTAGCGTTTCGAATTATCACGAATAGTTGACGGTACTTTGAATAAGTATTTCCCAATCCAGTGGGTGTGAAGATAAAAGAAATTGTTGAAATTATACATGACCTTATCTTAAGGTTGTCTTAATTTCTAAAATTATGTAATACATATACGTATCGTGCCATATGTGATGTCTGAATTTCGTATTATAACACAATATTATTTCCTAGATTTAAAATTAAATGAAAATCGAATGAAATTGTATTTAAAACGAATTGACAATTATATGATTACATATTTCGAGTGTCAGAACTTCTGCAAATGGTACATAGTACAGCATTAGTCAGATTCACGTGACAAAAGGTTAATCAAAGAAATGGTTATCGAAGGAATTGCGCGCAAATTATATTCTAAGATCTCGGAAAGTCACATTACAGAATTCTTGGCTGCGGCCTGTCGACCGATAACGTATATCTAGTATAAATGGGACAAAAACAAATTTGTATGATATGCGAAGTTAAATCTTTACACGAAACTCTGTCCTTAGGAGATTCAGTAAATCGTAATAATTTTGAATGATTTCCCCGTCGACAACTAATCGAGTATAGCTAGTTTCTGATAAAAATAATTCTACAGAAACGTGACGATGTAATCGTTGTTGACTCAGCTCTGATATTAAGTTACGTGAGTGATTTAAGTATATTTTTATTATATTAATAGGTATATACATATAGTAGTAGTCGTTTAGACTTGGACATTCTTTAAATGAATTTTTATTTAAATAATTATTTAAATAATATAATTTCTTGTTGCGTACTTAAAGTAACAAAACAGTTTGTTAGTCAATATTAAAATAATTAATGATACATAGTATACGTATAGAATAGTTATTTATAAGTTTATATTTCTTCTAAAATTTAAATTCACCCAATTTTGCATTGTACATAGTCTTTGGTTTCATATAGTTTTTCCGAAGATAAGCTTGAATTTCCTATCAATTTCAGATTAGAAGAATCACAGTTTGCTGTATTAACCTATTGAGAACAATACGGCGATGCATAAGTAGATTCGAACGTGTTAAGGTTGATTAAAGGGATCATCTCGATGTATAGAGCTATCTCGAGGATTTAAATGGCGTCTGGCTGACTCACGAGCTGGATTTAAATGTCCCAACAAAAGCAGCTGAATGAAAATGATCCCTTCCAGTCGTGTTATTGACACTTGTGGATATTTCGTAGAGATTGCGAAGAAGTATGATTACTTGTTGAACACATTACAGACGCATTAAGTTCTGCGGAAAAGAGATTGCAGTCGAATTGACGCGAGTCTGCAGAAGAATAATACTCATTCAAAAGATTATGGATGTCTTTCTTCGTCTATACTATACTATAAACTCTATCGCATAACGCGCCACCATTTGCGATAACAAACGATCTTGCGCGATGGTTATTTAAATTATGCTATTTTGCTGCGATCATAATAACACTAGGGGACATCCCGTGACGTAGTCGTAGTTATTATTCTCAATATATGGCGTCTATTAATTTCTATGCTTGAATTCGGTGTCACAGATGAGGTGGGACATCCCCAGTAGAAATCACATTAGGAAATGTGGGCTTAGAGAGGGGGAAAATGTTCAACAAAGATAGTTACAAGTTGCAAGTCTCGTGCGTTCGGTCGGTGCTATTGCTATCAGCAGCTATCACCATCAGTTTGTCTGTGACTGTTGGAGAGACTGTTGTGTTTTCTTTTCCTTTGTTATGTACTGTTTTTGGTTAGGCTGAGTCGCATAGTTTCTTAATTTTATGGTAAAATAACATTTGAAAATTATTTAAGTTTACTTATTAACAATAATCCGTCATGGAAGTAGATAATTTACGAGTCAATTCATTTTTACTTCTGCGGTTGGTTAACGGATGACTAATATGAAATTATTCGATTCTTTTCTTATTGTTGTGTTTCAACAATTTTTGTTAATACATTTACAATAAATATTGACTCCGAAACGTGTAACGAAGAAGTGTTACGTGACATATGTTTATTTAAATTTCTCGTAATTGATAATCGTGTTGATTAAATTATTCAGCTGAAAAGACAGCTTATGTTTGAAACTGTAAAATGTATTATGATTCAAAGTATAAAAATGTGTTATAAGATCATTGTGTTTAATAACATTTTTGCTTCTATACATAAATGAATTATTTAATTTTAGACGCATTATATCCATATATCATGCAAGGTAATGACTCCATTGAGAGTAACAGTGATACAACAGTCACGACATTGCCTCATCAGCAGACACAGGAAGTGCAAAACAATGTTAAAGTGACGGAAAGTACCTCTTTAACACCCAATAGTAATCAAGCTTATTTTGCTGATGAAAAAATTCTTATACCAGAGACAGAAAATGTAATATGACTTGATAAAATTAAAAAAAGAACAATGAATTCTTAAGATTGCAAAGTGATTTATTACTAATGGGTTTCCTTTTTTTTACAGGGTTTCTTTAGTTTTAGGAAATTATGGACCTTCACAGGACCTGGATTTTTAATGTCCATAGCTTATCTAGATCCTGGAAACATAGAATCCGATTTGCAATCTGGAGTAGCTGCCAAATATAAGGTACTTTCTTACATAATACTTTCACATGATAAAACATAATTATGTCAATTTTTTGTTTTAGTTATTATGGGTATTACTAAGTGCAACAATTCTAGGCCTTATCATGCAAAGGCTGAGTGCAAGGCTCGGAGTTGTAACAGGCTTACACTTAGCAGAAATGTGTTATAGACAATACAAGAAATTACCTAGACTGCTTCTATGGATAATGACAGAAATAGCTATAATTGGTAGTGACATGCAAGAAGTAATAGGAACGGCCATTGCTCTTTCGCTATTAACAAATGGAGCGTAAGTGACTTCACTTATTTAATTTTTAGCATGCTTGATCATCAAAACAGATTTACCAGATATTCTAAAAGAAATAAGATATGCTTATCGTTTGTTAATTGTTTGCGAAATTTATTATTGCCTGTTTTATACATTCAATTTACTTTGATTCATGGAATATATCATCAAGGAATTAAATGTTGGATGACCTTTTGATATAACTCTTTGTATATAACACATTTAATATGTTTCAGAATACCTATATGGAGTGGTGTTCTCATCACAGTATGCGACACTTTTATATTTTTATTATTAGACAAATATGGTTTAAGAAAGTTAGAATTCTTCTTTGGATTTCTTATCACAGTAATGGCTGTTACATTTGGTTATGAGGTAAGCTATATATATATTATATCATACTATATTGTTAAATTTGTTGATTTTAATGAATAAAAGAGAAATACTATTTTTACTACATCTTTATCTTATAAATGTTTCAGTATGTCGTTTCTGCTCCTCCACAAGATCAAGTAATAAGTGGCATGTTTATACCCTGGTATACAGAGTATGATAGAAATATACTATTACAGGCTGTGGGAATTGTTGGTGCAGTCATAATGCCACACAATTTATACCTTCACAGTGCTCTTGTTAAAGTAAGGAGAAACATTCTAATATTTTAAATCTTAATTTTGCATCTTGCTTTAATATATTTTTATATAATTTTTAGTCACGACATATTGATCGTACGGAGACCAAAAAAGTAAAGGAAGCAAATATGTACTACTTTATCGAAGCTTGTATCGCATTATTGGTTTCCTTTGTAATTAACGTATTTGTTGTCTCAGTTTTTGCACATGGTCTTTATAAAAAAACTAATCTGGAGGTTGTAAGTAGAAGAAATATATTGTCATTAGGAAGTGTTGTTATTGCATTGTTTGCAATTAATAATGTATACTTATGTCCATTCCATTACATTTTAGTATGAGGTTTGCGAAAAGAATAATTATACTCTAGGAATGAAACAATTTCAAGTGAGTAATAAAAAAGAATTGCTAACTTAATCTTAATAATTACTATCTTCTTACCATATTTAATTGTATCACTTGCAGCAAAACAATGAAACTGTTACAGTGGATCTTAATAGTGGTGGTATATTTCTTGGTTGTGCCTTTGGTGCAGCCGCAATGTACATTTGGGCTGTAGGTATTTTTGCTGCTGGTCAGTCTTCCACGATGACGGGAACCTATGCAGGACAGTTTGCAATGGAGGGTTTCTTAAATCTGCAGTGGGCTCGTTGGAGACGAGTTCTCTTTACGCGAATGATCGCTATTGTTCCTACTTTCCTTGTAGCATTTTTCGGTAGAGATTTGAATAATTTAACTGGAATGAATGATATCTTGAATGCTATTATGACCCTCCAGTTGCCTTTTGCTACTTTGCCAACAATAGCGTTTACTAGCAGTTCTCAAATAATGGGCGAATTCCGAAACGGAATGTATGTAATTATTACCAAACTTCCTTTTATATGGCCATAACATTTTTTACGTATACTTTTATATTTCAGAGCGAATAAGATTATCGCAACAGCATTATCTGCTATAGTAATATGTATAAATATATATTTTGTGTTGAATACGGTCAAAGATGATTTACCGCATCATTGGGCAATAATACTTGCAGTTTCTATATATGCCATCTTGTATCTCTTATTTTGTTTTTATCTGGTAATTCATATGGCTGTGAGTATGGGTGCAACTAGTCTGGGTAATCACTGGGTATGTATTAAATAATAACGTTAATATTGATAATAGTAGTTATAAATAACTTCTTGATCCATTTCTGTTGCAGTTTGTAAATAAATATATAGGCAGTCCAGTGAGTACAACACTTGGATTATCGAACCCAACTATATACGCAAGGTGAGAATAATGGATATTTTACATGTTAAAAGAATGTGCTAGCAAATTATTTGTTTTACGACTCCTATTATTTAGATATACAGACTATTTTCTTGTATATGTAATAATATATGTCGTAAAGACTGTAACTAATGTAATGTAAATACGAATTCTGTGCAAGAATCATAATAGGCAATAACAAAAAGTAATCAAATATTTTTGGAAGACTTGTGAGAGAAATTCTTAATTTAATATGAATAACGGAAACGCCTTCATATATTTGTTTTAATGGATAACCATATGCATGTGTAATATCGATTATGGTTGTACTAAAAAATTATGTCTTCATTGATGATCATCATATTATTATATATGTTACATTTCACTAGCTTTAACGAAACTCTTTCTATCGAACATTATAGAAATACTATAATTCAATGTATTTCTATGAAAACTTTGAGACTACACTTTTGTGTGTGTGTGTGTGTGTGCGTATATGTGTTTCGTACTCGATTTATATATTCGATATAAATGAAAATTTGAAAATGGAAATATATCTGCATATGTATGTTTGATTAACATTGTATATGTAATAAATACTAACATGTGTGTTGTGAACAAGTTGATTGTGTTTGTTTTCCATCATTCAACATCTTTTGGTATGAAAATGTAAATGCAGTAATTGTTATTTCTATTTTTTTATTAATTACCCTTTGTTACTTTTGTGCACTCTTGTTGTTTATGTGTAAAACTAATTTGTTCTTGTATCATTAAATAAGACAGATATTCTTTAATAAAAGGAAATAGAAGAAGTACTAATGATTATGATAGTATTAACTTTGATTTAAAAGAGTAATCTATTTTTTATAAAGAATTAATCAAAATTTAAATAATAAAGACAAAGTAGACGAGTATGTTAAATTATTTGCACGAAGTGCATCTGATGTTTATACTTATTACTACTTCTTAATAAAACTTAACTATCTAGTAGATTTTAGATATCAAATAAAGTGATACTGTTAAGGTTTCGAATTATTCCTTTTTCATTCATAGCTTCTTCAATGTCTCAGAAACGTCATTAAACATGTAATCAAGTTCTCCTCATGAAACTATCTTAAACAAGATGTGCCTTCTCCTAAGTACAGAAAATGAATCAATTTTAAAGCAATCACAACACCATCTGACTTCAACATACATCATACATGGTATGTACTAGCATTAAAAATCATCTAGTATTATTCAGTACTTCTTCCAAATCTCTTAACTACATTAGGTCAAGCTTTTAAAAAACTACCTTTTAAATTTTAATAGAATCAATTCATAGCTTATTCATTGGTATTTTGTTATATTATTTCCACAGGTGTTTGCATGAATAAAGATTTCTTATCTAAATTTTGTTAGAACCACTGCTATTTTAAATTTGAAACAAATTAGAATTACCATAAAAAAATATATATGTTTAGTTATTCGTCAGTTGTTTTACGTCTAGTATATGTAACTATGTGTGTCATAGCCTCTTAATAACAATTTCTCTTATTTTCTGAGTTACTAACCAAGGATATTTCCATTGCATGTGCATTTTTAACAAATAAAAGGGTGGACGTACAACGTTACCTCGATAACTTTCTAACAAAGGTAAGAATAAATATGGGTTCTCTACTACTCTCACACCAACATAACACGAAATGTTTCTTCCAGATTCGATTTCAAAATGTATGCATTTCCAGATTTAATGGTACTTCGTAAATCAAGATACTAATTTATGTAATATTTCAGATCGAATCCAGCTTTTAATATTCAAGAAACATGGACGGGAATTCCAGACTACTGACTAAAATAAGATACTAAACGATATAGTACAATACTCGCAATTCACTTTTTCTTATAAAATTGAAGATTGCATAGAATATAAAACTCAATGAATTTAAAAAGTTTCGTATGATAAAATCGTGTATTTAAATTTCGTTGTAATGTCGACATATCATGGCAATGATAAAAAATACGAGATAAGATTGTTTGTACATACTTCATTGTAAAATAAAATAAGTTTAAACCTTAATGTTTGTCAAAAACGTAATCTAGATAATATAAGATAATTTAAATAAATGAAATCGCATTTTTATTCAATTACGCATGAAAACGATTTTAAATTTCAGCGAAAAACTTTGGGATTGAATTAAAAAATAATTGATTTCGATATAATTGTTGATGCTTCTATTTCGAAATAAATTATATAGATTTTTATCGTAAATAAATGATTCTGCCTTTGAATTAGTTTTTTTTCATTTCGAAGAAATCTGTGTAATCGTATTATTTTATAAACAAGAAATCGAAGTAAAGACCTTGAAAGACATGTCGAACACTGTTAAAATAGTACACAATAATAGTTTCTTTCGCGACCGCGTGCAATGCTGTTACTTCAATATACGTAAACACGTAATTTTAAAGTATAAGTTTCATTTAAAATTAAGTGCTAACCGACGAAGGACGATTAAAGGTATGAACACGATTTTTCTTTGCATTATTTATTTTATTCATTTTTTAAATATCACAAAAATATTTTGAGTAAGATACATTTATACATGTTACTACATTTATTTCGATGTTAAGCAATAAAACATATTGTAAAATGGTCCAGTTCAAGGACGAAGAATTCACAGGCCAATTATATAATCGTGTAGAAAGTAATTTCTTCTTTAGCTTCATGTATTGTCTTCTTTTTCTTTAAATATTAACTTATTATTTTTCTTATTTATAAAATACCACTCCGTGCATAAATGATATCTTAAAAGAGTAACAGTGGAATGGTTAAGTATATCTTTCTTTGCTTATGAGTAATGTATGCTTTTAATTTCTGTATCTTAAAACAAAGACTAGACAGTTTCTTAAATATCGCAGATAAACTCAGATTCTATATTTTATGTTATTTACATGTTTCATATTTTATTAATAGTAGGATGTGTCATAAAAATTAAATTATATTGTAATTTATAATTCATTAACTCTTTGAGTAGTGGGTTTTCATAAAAATAAGGACAGTGTTTTGGGATACAATAAACAACTAACCAAAAAGTATAAAATTATCAAAGTCAAATCTAAATTAATGGTGCTGATTTGGCATAAAATTTAAAACTTATGTACATACATCAGTACTACATAGTACAATTAATGTATGACATAAATATTTATAATATGCTTAAA
Source organism: Hylaeus volcanicus (assembly GCF_026283585.1). NCBI lineage: Eukaryota > Metazoa > Arthropoda > Insecta > Hymenoptera > Colletidae > Hylaeus > Hylaeus volcanicus. Next base: position 1,436,231 of record NC_071983.1, on the reverse strand, counting down.
GGATAAAATAACGTGTAGTAAATAATATTTATTCTGAGCTAATGAATACAAATTAACATCGTTGTTATAGAATATTTATAAACAAATTTTCATCTCTTGACAATATATCAACAAGTATGAAATTCAATTTGTATCAACTTTTCTCTTTGCTGTCAATTATTATTAATACTAAATCTTTTTCAATACTTAAATTTCTTTTACAATAAATTTGTAAACTATTACATGCCTCATCACAGACCACTTTCTTATGCTTCTAAAAATCAATTTAAGTATCGTACCCCTTTGTAATCACACAGTGTTAGGAACCTAGTACTCCTTTATCAAGCTAGTGAGGGTCATTACAAACGTTATAAAAACAGCCTTGGTTCCAACAATTAGTTAGAAATGTATACGGCCACTAAATGTTTGACAGGATATACAATACATTCTTGTTTGCTCACTGAAATATTTTATCACTAATAAAAAAGTACAAATATCATAAAACTTTTGAAATGTTTTATGCATGATGCTCAGCCTTTTTTGTGTCAGTAATTTATTCGCTATTATGTTAAAATTAAATAAGAGTTTATCGTTTATCTTGGCATTCCTAATTATTTTGTTATGAAGACACTGATTATCACAATAAAAAAAAATATATCATTTTTAGCAATACCACATCCATTATATAGGATCTGTCGTTAAACGAAGATAATACTGATTATGTTCTCGTTTGTAATGCCAATAAAAAAAGCCAATTACAGATAAAATTAATAAAACTAACATCAGTATAGAAGATGTCAGAATTGCTGAAACAGAAAATCAAATCTTATTAATTTAATTTTAAAATCCATACATCTATAAAACAATCATTATTGTTTGATCATATGCAAAATAAAGAAACGATATCTAGACATAGATTAAAAGCCAAGATTTTAATACAATGCAAATTTACCAATAACTGCAGTTGTATTTATATTGTAACCAAATTTATCCCAATCCATAGAACATTCTTTTTCCCAATTTACAGGAATAATATCTTTTGTTAGGGCAATAAACTGATTTAAAGGACATAATGCAATACAACCAGGCAATGTTAAAAGATGTGGTTCCAAACTAGAATTTTTATAAGAAACCTGAAAAACATATCAATTATATATAAAATTTGTATGGCTTATATAATCATTTTTTATTCTAAATAAATACTCACAGTTACAAAATACTGATTTTTCAAATTTACTCTTAATTCTATAAGAACCATAGCAGTGTATGGTGGGCAATGAGGGTCAAATAAATTCAAAGTCATTAACATGTTTGCCACAGTTTCGTCATGAGCACTATACATCCACACTTTTCTATTTGGTACTAATGCATTTTTCGATTTTTTCTCCATATGATCTATCATTTCTCCCAATAAATTCCCTATCATCATGTTTTATGCAAATGAAAAGTGATATAAAATGTATACATTAATGATCACATATTACATATCATAAAAATACAAACTATGCAGAACTTATATGCATAAAAGGTATTGTAACAAAGAAAGCGTACCTGATTTTAATCTTTGAAGTATTTTATTATAAGTATCAGTTGTAAAACTTTTTGCAGCAAGAGGTTCCAGTTTATTGGGAAACACTGATTTTGTCCATTCTGGTAATGACTTGTTATAAAGATTCTATGACAAACATATATACTTAACTTTGTTAAATTTATTAATGAATTAGATTAATAAAACTTGACATAATTAACGATACAAATGATATCTTACCTCGATAAATAGTGTATCATAAAGTTCTGCAACTGTTCTTAAAGATGAAATTTTATTTCCTGATTTTTTTGTTAAATATGCATATAAGTCTTTATTTTCTTCATTTATACGTTTTATTTCTGGAGAATTAAGAACTTTTTGTAATTCATAATTATATTTGGGACAATACTTTTCAGCAGCTAGCACATTGTCCTTATCCTTGGGAATAGTATGCACTGGAATAGGCATCCATTGAATACTGTCCCATACTTGATTACCACTTGGTGGATATAGGCCAGCAAGATGTGATTCTGCTGACATTAAAGTGCGATCTACATCGGTACTTTGCACATAGATATCATATGGAGAGTACAAGTTGTTTAGAAGGTGTGAATAACGTTTGCGGAGCCAACGACCAAGCAGTAAATGTTGATGTTTCCCAAGCTATATACCACATAATAAATTTATTAGTGGACATTTTAATATTCCAAAATTTAGAGATGATATTTCAACATAGAAATAAAGAAGTTCTGCTAATCTGTATAATTTAATTTATTATTTCAAATACGTCTTTATTTTATGCAGAGGAATATTTTATTGTATTCTATATATTTTTAATATAATATAATATATATAAATGTATCTTACAAAATGTTTGACAAGGTTTTTTTTGTTCAAACAAAACTATCTACTAAGCACAGAGATTTTATAAATTACAATATAATATTTTCTGAATATCCTTTGTCTAAAGAATGAACATATAGAAAGTTCTTAGAATTATAATGTGCATACAATGATAAATATTAACTTACGTTTGTTAATTGTCCATATGGAACAGGCCAAATACTTTGATTATTATAAGGGTCATTAGTATAAGAATGTGAAGGTGTCCTGTCTCCATGTCTATACAACTACAAAATAAATAAATAATTTAGATAAATTAAATTGTCTACACCATACAGTTCCTTATGGCGATTTAAATTAAATGCAATTTTTTAACGTTTAATGTACAATTAGAAGATAAAATGTTATTTAAATTTATTCATGTTTGATTTCAGAAGAGTAGAAACTTCAAACTTACGACATTTCCGAAAATAATAGTTCCCAAGTCTGTCTCCTCTGCACGCAAAACGTTAATAATGGCTAATGCCAGGATTATGATGAGCAGGTATGTATTCATTTCTTTTTCGATTTGCGTTACACTTTCTGACCTCTAATAAAGAGGTTTCGTGTGGAAATTGAATAAAGCATCGATCTATTGATTACCACAACCTGTGGAATACTGTAGCAATCTTAACATCTTCCGAAAGACAAGACGTATGTTTTGCTTTTATCGGATATGTTACAGATTACGTGTGCAAAATCGCACTCGAAACACAACAACACGAATCTGCAAAAATCCTATAGTTGCGAAATTTGTCCTGATGTTTTGTTGTCGCCAATATCATTCCCCACCATCCTTGAGTTATACGGGAGTAGGTTACTCACTTTGACAGTGGTACTCATCTTATATCTAGATCTCTCTCGGAAAAATGTTTTATTTTGAACCTTGCACGTATAATATCTGCTTTCGTTTGAACTTTAGAATGTCCGATAAATTAAACGAAGGCATCACTCCAACGATTACAACTTAATTGTTGATTTCTAAAAATATTTAAATTTTTAATTGTGACCTATTCAAGATACGTAATTGGACATAATCGAAATCAATTTGATAATTACAGCAAGCAGTTTATTACATGAAGACAAAGTGGTACATGTTACTTTCACATATCAATCATTTTTTAATATTCTCTTTTGTAAAGTATGATTATTCAAATCCTGAATGAAAGTACAGTTTCATATCGTTTCATTTAAATTATTTAAAATAAGAAATATTAACTTCGCGAAGGAATTGCACGAGGTAATTATTTACGAGAGGTAACAAATAACAGTCATTGTTTTAACATATAATTAAAAATTGTAGTATATTTTTATACAACGTCTGTACATAAACTTGATAATACACCTATTTTCAACTTAAAATTATATGAAAAAAAGATCGGAAGGATTTCATTGTATCATTGCGAACGGTAATAATACCATTCTAGATAGATTACAATTTTCTTTATATATAAAAAACATTGCACGTTGTATTTAGTTCTATCTTACACCGTTAACCTGAATTCACAATATAAAATTCGTATATAATCTTTGTTTCTATATTACAATATATGAATATGTAATAACTATTTATAATACATATAAGTCACCTTAGATACCAGATTAATTCAACTATTTTATCTTATAAACATACAGAGAGTAATTAAGTTAATCTTTCTGTACACACTATGCAGCCATATATAAGCAACTTATGAAATTAAAAACTTGTATACAATTAGTTCCTTTACTGTGATCGTTTCCTATACAAAAGGGGGATCACGTTGTTCTTTATTTTTCTGTCGAATTTACGTTTGAACGGTAAAAGTTTAATTTCGGGATATATCTCATAAAAAACATCTCTACCCGCCAATATTTAAGAACCTCTGTTGTTTACATCCCATGTTACCTAACGATAAGTAATGGAATATACTTTGAATAAAACAACAATAACATTTCAATCACAGTCTCCGCTGACGATAACGTTGTGTAACAGATATAAAAAAGTGTGCTACAAAGGGCCACAAAATTAATAGCGCAAATAACCGCGGTGAACACTCAGGCAAAGGCCACCACTTCGGACACGAAGTTGTTGTAGGCTGCTTCTGCAATAATAATTCATTATTTAAATATAACAATTGCGGTAATTAGATACAATAATGACAATAAATATAATAGTAAAAGGCGCTTACTATTTGTGGTGCTAATGCTTGTAATGCTCGACCTTCTAAGCTGCGTACTCTAGCTGTTATTCTATCTAAATCTCGTTGCAAATTTTGCATTGTTGTAGCTATCTGATTGAAAAACTCAGCATTGCATTTTTCATCTTTTTTACTCCGTTGTCGGCCTCTTTCTTGTTTAGTGTCTGTAACTGGCTCTGTGCAGTTATTCACATTGACATATCCATTGGTTGATTCCGAAGGATTCTCCTTTGAAACAACCGACTCGCTAATTTTATCGTTAGTAACATTCAATCCATTAGATACTTTTTGAGTGGAAGTGGAAGTTTTTATCGTTTCCTTCTGTGACCGTTCTGGAGCTGACTATAAGTAAAAGATCAATTCCAGTCTTACAGATCAAAATTAAAAATTATTGTTGCGTATTTTTCGTGATACCAGGAGCTTACTTCAACGGTATCTATAAATTCTTCTTCTTCTCCATCCGTATCTGGTGGTAATGGACTTGCACTGTTGCTACTAGCTGGGCTAGTTTCCAAACTACTTACAATGTGTCGAGTCACATTGCAAACTCTGTGTGGTGATGTTTCTCTAGATGCTGCAAAAAAAAAAAAATAATTATTTCTTAATAACATATATACTATTGATGTCTACAAATACTGACCCAAAGGTGAACCAGACAATGGTGAGCCAGGTTGTGAACGTATACGTTCTAAAACAGGCCCAACAAGTAATTCCAAATCCTCTGCTGGAACACTTTCATAAAATGTGTCTAAACTGCCCAGAAAAGTAGCCACTTTGTCTGTGTAAGACATTGTTTCAACAATCTATCAAATTGTATATGTAAAACATTAAGCAATTACTTTTAAATGTTAAGTTATGAATAATGGAATTATATTTGTTTCTAAAGTCAACCTTTTTCAATTCTTCCACATAATTGTTCATAGCTTCTGTTTTACTCATATTGCCTAAACGTGTCCAAGCATCCCACTTTGCTTTCTTAACCACTTCCCAGAAAGCAGGCTTTGGCTGTTGGCATGGCCCCTCTGTTGCTTGTTTAAAGTATGCATAAAAACGTAACATAATTTCATTGCTAGGTTGATATGCCCCTACAACATAGAAAAACACATTAAGTAATATACAAATAAATTATGGATTTTCAATTAAAGAAAAACTCAAGATCACTGCTACCACTGTACTATGTTTGCTACAACATTATTAGGAATAATAATTTTTCTTGTAAGGTCAAGAAACCCACTATGTATAATAACAAGATCATTTTGCATTGAAAGGACTTTGATCATACAGCAAACAAAAAACATAATAAAATTTTATATTAGCAATCATTTCCTTTTGTAGCTGTATTTCTAAATGAAAGATTTAAATGCAAAAAATTAAATTTTACTTAAAATAATATAGTATATTGACATCTATTATTTTTTTAAATTAAAGTAAGTAGTGTAACAAGAACAGGAACATTTTTGTAACGAACACTATTGTTAATAAATCTCTAAAAATTCTAGTTATATTTGTGGTCACTCAAGGGGAACGTTCCAGTTTGAAACACAAAGTGCCGTTCACCTATTCCTGTTCTGTTAGAAAGTGAAATGAGAACACTCACACATCTACTTAGAATAAATGGAAAGTACATTTCCCCATCTATGAATTTAATAACAGTGAACAGATGCATTGCTTTTAACGCGATGTCAAAATATAGTTTGAGAATTGTTAAATGCAGAAAGTCTGTTTAAATAAAAATTACATTTGTAGATGAAATACAAATGGGAAGTTGTATATATTACTGCAGTTCTTATCAAAATTTATATGACAAGTTTCATATGTTTAAGACTGTACTATGAAACTTGATAGATTACATGTTTTCACAAACATATAAACATGTACTTATCTGTGAAGATAAGAGATATAGAAGACACATTCAGGCACAGATATGTTAATATAAATAAGTTTTAGAACTTTTCATTATGTACTTTTGTTTATTAATTTAGTTAACATTAACGATTTACAAAATATATTTTTTTCGTGTATATTTAAATGAGTGTCGAATAAACTGCATGACAATACGAACGAAACAATGCTAATTAATAATATCGTGATCTATACGACGTAAATTTTTGTTTGTTCAACGCCGATAAATATTTTGTCAAGTCAGGCATGAACTTTGTACGATTGCTTTACAAGCACTTATAATGGATATACACAAAGTAAATAATGCAAATATTCTCAGATTGTATATTACTAATTAAAAAAGCAAAAAACTCGTTTGACAGGTTTCGAGCGAATGAAAAAAAAACTCTATGTGAAAGAAAAAGAAGACAGAACAGAGAACACTCTGCGTGTTGTATTTCGTTAAGTGTTTGCACTTTGAATACCGTAACTCATGGAATAAATGGAAGACAACGAAAGCGATGAAATGTACGAAAAAACAATGAATAGTGATAGGATAGGATATCTAACCAGACAAGTCGAATTAATTAATTGTCTATAAAGTTTACCATTCTTTGGCAGACTTCTGATCACATTAACGGCCGCGTGAAACTTTTCTTCTGTCGTCATGGCAAAATCCGTAGTTTTCAAACAGACAAGATATTCACGCTTGATTACCTTCCACGTTACTTCGTTCTCGTTAGTATCGACCACTTCTAACAAATGCGGTCAGTGTATTTTCAAACGGAGACACCGACGATAAAAAAAACAAATTGAAAAATTAACTTACGAAATGAATGATAAATCGGTATGAACGCGGTACGAAAGGAAAATGACAGATAACCGATTGATGACTGGCGATCCGCGATCGTCCGACGGAGATCGTACTATTGTACATTCACGACGGCGCATGCGTGTGATCGTGTAGCACTTTAACTCCCTTCCTTTTCGCAGTCGGCCACCGCTTGCTTTCAGGGCCAGTGTTCTGTATTGCAATTTCATAATGACATTAATTGAAATCAAAATATTTGAAATATATACTATTTTAAGTAGTAGAGGCTAACGTGGATGAAAATAAAGTAGGATAGTATTTTCTTCATTCTATGGGAATTGAAAACACGAAGTCGTTTTATTGTCAAAGTTGATGGTTTCATCGTTAATTATAAAATGTCACTGTACGATCACCCCAAGGAAATTGTTTCCTTTCTTTCAATTTAGAGAAATTAGTTATTTGTGCGATTTATATTTGTATCAGGATACTTTATGTACCCATCGTTGTTGGGACTACGTACAGAGTTGTGTTTATTGTATAATATTAGACTGTCGTCTTTTTTTGCACATGCGCGCTGAAAATGATGTCAGTAATGTGCTTTGATCGAATAAAAAGGGGTGTCCTAGAGACTTTCTTTTTTTTAATGTAACTGCACGAAAATGACGCATACCCGGGTTCTCTGTCTGGATCTAATAGAGAACTCAATGTAAAATGTGTGCACATACGTAAAAGAGTTACATTTTTGTAAGTTGGTAATACGCCGTTGTTAGAGAGTGGGCAAGTACATCTTGCACCAAGCTTGTCTATGCATGTTTATACAGACGATTGCAGTGTTGATATAAATTAGTGTAACGAAAGAGATTTAATAAACGAAAGAGATCTAATAAACGAAAGAGATCTAGTAAACGAAAAGAGATCTCAATATTTTATACACGATACAGAAAAATGGTGAACTTTTAGTATCGACCTGTTAATCTGTGTATATATGTATCACGTGTTTGTCTAGATTTAGTGAAAGTGTACACTAAGAGTGTAAAGATTTTTAACTCACAATACCATAACTGAAAAAAGTACATTACTATATCTCAAGTAAGCTTGAAGATCTTAAACTCTTGAAATCATAATATTAACAAAAAAATAATTTAAACTAATGTACAAAATTCTTTTATATAATTTATATGCCTATTGATGTATCTTTCATTTGATCTATAAAGAAGTATCATTTGTGTTTCAATCAACAGACGTAAATTTGCAGAAGACATGACATCACTTGGTCGTGGTCGTGGTCGTGGATGGGCTCAATATGATAAAGATTCATTGCGAAAACCAGGAGAGTCATTATGTACCAAGGATACTGATTATGCCAATCTTATTCATATTGTCAATGGTATCACTGCAGAAAATTTAGAACAACAAGTTATAAAATTTACACAGCTTATCAATAACGACAATCTAGTGTAATATATCACAGCTTACTGTACTATTTTTTATTATGACCTATAATAATAATAATTTTTTAAACATTTGGAGTAATTTAATTCATATAAATTATAGAAATATAAGTAATAAACTTCATGAACATGCTGTGAACAATAGAGAATTTGGACCTAAGTTAATAGCATTATGTCACTATCCTTTGCTCAACAAACATCATTCTGATGAAAATCTACGAAAACTTTTAATAAGTAAATTACAAGATCAATATGAAAGTATGTTTCATTTTTTTATTTAGAGTAATATTTTATATGAATGTATACATTGATTAATTTAAGCTTCTTTACTACATTTTGATTTTAGGAAGAATAGAATTGAGACAAGAGTATACAGTGACACAGTTTTGTAATACTGTTTCTTTATTCTCCTGTTTCTTGCAGCATATCCATAAACATTCAAATTTACAATTCTTATTTTATAATAAACTAAATACTGCATTATTAGATTACATGGAAATGTTGCTAGAAACAGCTTCTGAACAGGAAATTAAAACTTTCACAGAACAAGTATGTATTTGAATTTCACCTTTTTATTTTATTTGTATTAATTTTACTAGACAGACATTGTGTTTTCAGATAATTATTCATGGAAAATATATATTTGAAAATGATAAACAGAAATGTAATAGCTTCATGATCATTCCAAGGCAAATATTAATCAAGGAAAATTTATCTCCTGAAACTCGCGAAATGTTATTATACTCTATAGATTTAGTCACTCACAACTTCAACCCACTTCCTCAAAATTTACTGACATTTTACGAACAACGATTGGGCACAGATTTTATACAACGTAAAATGAATTTTTTTTATAACAAGTAATATTTAACCTGTAGATGGTTAAAAAATTGAATGAGAATAGTGATTTTAGAAGGTAATGCTTTGGAAAATGAGTTAAGTGAGCAGAAGAATCTGTCTATGTTTTTAGATAAAGGAAGTTTAAGAGCAATTCGAGGCTCAGGAGCAGCAGATGCTGCAAATGAATAAAGGAAACGTACAAAATCTACAAGGAATGGTATAGTGTTCATATATTCATCAAACCAAGCAACAACACTTCCGCAAGTATTTAAATATAATAACAGTTCAAGTGTAACAAAAATAAGAAAAATATTAATCGAATCTTCTCTATATTCAAATGTCATACAACCGCACTTTATAAGTCAGTTGTAATGTATAGATATATTTCGAATTTTAGATGTGAAAAAATCACGTAAATATCACACATACTGTATGTAATTTATTTATCTTATTGATAATTTATTGACACGTTTGTTTTTAAGTCTGCTAAGAAATATGAACAATAAAGATCGTATATATACATGTGTTCATTAATTTTTGCTATTTTGAGGAGAATACGTCAAACATAACCCGTACTGAAAAAGTTTTTAGTTAATAAGTCCGTAATAGTTTATTTAAAATTACCTGCTAGATTTGACAAGATTATTTTAAAATATAAGAATAGATTAGAAGGAATCTGAGATTGAGATTTAAAAAGAGGAGCTTGCCAATAGTTCGATAGATGGCATGCCGGTAGCATGGTAGATTTATCGCATTTTTGTGACAACCAAATGCCAGGTCTGATCACCTGATCAAGTGAGGTTAGATTTTTTAAACAACTAAAAGAAATTTTATTTTATTTTATGTAAAAAAGAAGAAAATCTGTTTAAAAAATACAGAAGAAGGAACAAGGTATCGCATAAATACTAAACTGTTGATGTACGTATTAATATGTTAGTTTCGTACAAATTTTGTACTGTATATTACATTCTATATTCATTAGTTTATTTAGTTTTATAGAACAATGGGGGAACGTAAAGGAACAAACTTGTACTATCCACCGGATTATGATCCGCGTATTGGTGGACTCAATAAATTTCTTGGTACCCATGCATTACGTGAGAGAGCACGTAAACTTCACATGGGTATCCTTATTATCAGATTTGAGATGCCATATAATATATGGTGTGAAGGATGTGGAAATCATATAGGAATGGGTGTTCGTTACAATGCAGAGAAGAAAAAGATTGGAATGTATTACAGCACACCTCTTTATCAGTTTCGCATGAAATGTCATCTCTGTGATAATCATTTTGAGATAAAAACTGATCCTGCAGTAAGATTTCTTTTATAAGTAATTCATGACTTTTAATTAAACAGAATTTAATGAACATATTTTGTTTCTCAGAATTTAGACTACGTGATAGTAAGTGGCGCAAGACGTCAAGAAAATCGATGGGATCCTAAAGAAAATGAGCAAGTTGTACCAGAAACAAAGGAAGTATCTTGTAGATTGTACGATGATGCAATGTATAAATTAGAACATGGGCTAGAAGACAAAAAAGTAGCAAAGTCGCGCGACCCTTCCTTGGAAAGTGCAATAGCATTGAAAGAAGCTACATGGAAAGATGATTATACTTCAAATTGTGCATTGCGCTCAGCATTTAGAGTACGATTCTTTGTTATACATAATTATTCAATATTGTCATAGTTGTTAATAATGATCTATCTATTGCCTTCTAGACGAGGAAAAAGGAATTACAGAAAAAGCAAGGTATTGATCATATGTTGCTTAAAAAAAGTGGCTTAAATATCGATCTAGTAAATGAACACGAAGATGACGTGAAGTTGGCTAAGTTACTAATGCATAAAAAAGGTATAGCGATTTGGATAATAAACTTTTAAAAAATTTGTATTCACGTTTATTTTGGCAAATTATTACAATATTTGTTTTTTTTATATTTCAGACATAAAAAAAAATGGACACAATCCTTTGAAGCGACTGGTTTCCATTGTGCGCTACAGAAATAAGTCAAGAAAATCATTACATTCTACATCGATCAACGATGTCAAGAAACAGAAAAATCAAACACCAAAGCTACCAGAGTTGAACCAAGCACCTTCAACATCAAAAACAGCCACTAGTACATTAAGTACGTCGCTGGTTACCTACGATAGTTCCGATACAGATAATGATTCATAGTCTTTTCTATTTGTAAAAAAAATATGTAATATACTGTAATTTATGTATCTAATTAATACAATTTTTACTGTTTTGTTTAGTAAACATAATGTATCATATTTATATACGATGATTTAACGTTCGTAGTGATGTAACAAGCGAAAGTATGTAATTCCTTATTTCATAGAAATTTTTGGCATTGTTAACTAGAAGTTGTACCTTTCTTAGATTTCAGGTTCCCTTTTCTTTCCACTCGGAAGTTATCAGTTACTAACATGTATATGTATCTTATTTTTTCGTCGTTTTGGGTTATTTTAGAGAGTACACTTTGAGTATAGAAATTTACTTCATATTCGTATATTTATAAATAATCTTATTTTGATACAGTTCTGCAATATTTTTATTTATAGATCAACAAGAGGTTGCTGTTCCATACTTGTAGTAGTGGCAGACACTAATCTCTTCTTTACTACATGAATCTTTTTATTCGAAAGACAAATGATGTAACAGTGGTCAGAATATGTTATGGAAATCTTATCGAAAGTTTCATTGCTAGGAAATCCTTTGGGATCAATTTTATTAGTTAATGTGACTAAACCTACGATAATGTTTGCAATTTTTTCATCATTTTCCAGTTCACCTCCAGACTAAAACAATACAGTAGTATTTATTACTTGTGTAATTTTATGGAAAGGCTAATGTATGTAACAATTTTTCTAACGGCATACAAAAATTACCGTTAATACAGCACCATCCTCTGTCAAAATTAAATATCCAATTTGATCTGGGATTCGTTCCAGGAAGACCATGTTTTGTCTGTGAATTCAAAAGTCAGGGATCAAATCTGTATTTCGTAAGCAAACAATGTTGATACAACGCAAAAATATTTTTTTCAGCCACTCACATACTTCTTACTGTCAAGTGCGTACGTTCTAACCTGTTTTAAGGAAATCTTAACAAAGACTTCGACAAGGGTAACGAGTACTTTCGATTTACAAACAATTGGTAAATTATTAAGAGGGTTGAATAATTCGAGCAAAGTTCATAGTTTAATCACACTGAAACTGAAACAAAATAAAAGCAAATAATGAACTGTCATAACAAGCAACTGTAGACACAATTCATACAATAGTTTTATAGAGACGAAACTGTTGTCGGAATCTTTGACGTTCGTGTTCTCGTATTGAAGCCTCCTAATGGATTCCTGACTAAGGTATATTCGTACTAATTTTTACTGAGTTTTACTGAGTAAGATTACCATCATACAAAAGTGTATTTCAGAAACGGATTTATCGACCCAGTGAGAAATGACTTGGTGAATCACCAGGAACCAGGACGGTGACTCTGGGAAACTTATTCAAAGTATCGAAGTACATAAGGACCATTAATTCGCGAATCTTGCCCACTACAGTTAATAATTAAACAAATACATTCACACATTGAATATTAGTAGTATTGCTGTAAAATCAAGGTATTTATATTTCATAAATTATTTGTAAATCTAACAATACATCGCGGTTTAATCTTTGAGATGTATGGAATAACTGATGGCGTATAATACGTGGCATCATAAAAGTGTGATAAATTATTGGGAAATTAAACGTCGACCTGATACTTTTTTCCTTTTACAAATACGCATTGACAATGTTATTCCATATGTTTTTGAAAATTCAAATTTTAACGAGAAGTTGTAGTTTTTTCCCCACCCTTCGTTTAGTGGCGCTAGGTTCGGGTCCATTCGGGTCCATTCGGGTCCATTCGGGTCCTAGTCGTGGGAGGTCGCCATTCATCGTCATTCGTTCTGTGGAAATTGACGTGTTAAGACGTATCGAGTATTTCGCAATTAATTAGGTATTTAGGTAAATCGTTTCTAACTGCTAATATTACTCTCATTTACTCTTTTTTGGTACTTTGAATTATTATTGATAGAGTTTTACCTATAAATTCAATCAGTATAATGGGAGAAGTTCAACCGGTTCGCGGCCTTTTTCTCCATTCGATGTCAATTAATAATTCTTCCTTAAATTAAATTACAATCTTTCGGGAATTATTTCGAGCTCAGTTGTTCTTTTGTTTATAATATAGGAGGATTTGTATGAGCAAACATGTCTTCAGCTAGCCGTCTTCCTCTGTTACAGGTTTAATGATTGAAATTCAAATGCGAGGGTGGCTTCGACGCCATGATGGATTCTGTCTAATTCGCGCGGGATTTCAAGAGTTGTGGTAGAACTTGCAACTTATTCAAACGAAAAGGTAATATATTCGTTTATATTTTTATTGTCTTTAAAACTGAAATTTTAATCATTTTTTCAATACACTTCAAAAGCTTGTACAAAATAGTAAATCCACTCAATTCATTAGACTTCTTCTAACTTATTTTTGTAATTTATTTAGAATTGCACGTATTTTATACGGCTACTGTTATTTTTTTAATAAAGTCAATATTTATTTGCCAAAATCGAAGTAAATCATGATGTACTTTGAAATGTGTTCAAGCCCTCCACTTTTACTCCATATTTTCCAGTTTCCAATAGTGTCGTAAGACTCAGGTCCTAATCGACAAAAAAGACAGCATACTTGTCTTAGGCTAGTATAGTATTGTACAGTTACGAACCACTGCTCTATACCAAAGGGACAGGGTATTGCGCAGGGCTGTTATCAGCGGATATCACGCGTGCGCAATGCCGTCCCAGTGGTTCTCTGCGCTAGCCTTGTTGCGGTATCAGATACGCAGTCATTCGTTGCGCGACTCTCGAGCGCGTTAGTTGTTTGCTCATCGGTGGTACCGTCCTCACGTTATACCCACTTCTCGGTCCACGACGGGACCACGTGGTTTCCGTTACATGAACGACCGTTTTCAACGAAATTTTTCGTCGCGTTTTTCTCGACATTTATTCGTTCGCGCGATCAAATCGTCTCGCGTGAACACGCATTCTTTCCCAAGAAATTATTTTTCGCTGTAATGGTTACATAGCGCGCGTAACTAGAAACTTATCACTTGTTCGAATTGGCGCGATGTTTGTTCTCGTCGCGTTTACTTTGTTCGCAATCGAGTTTCGTTGAACGATGCAAGTCTTCGAAAAAGGCTGTTTGTTTTTCGTCGACGTGTGCAGTTTTCTGAAAGACACTGTTTTGGTGCGCGAACGGATCGAGTTCCGAGGAAGTGCGAAATGTGACTGAATTGTTTCTTGCTGATCTATCAGTTACGATCCGATTGTCGAAGTGACGCTCCACGTTGCTATGTCTAGAAGGAAGCAGGCGAAACCGCGATCTCTCAAACGTGAGTAACAATTCTGTCTGATATCAGACGTGGCGATCGACGTATGTTGACTTTACCAAAATTTGTGATGGTTGCCGTGTGAGTAGGGTTACCGACTGTACTGTTTCAACACTTTATCTATCGGGAGCTTAGTTATGGGATGTTTAATTCCTAATATTTACCTACGGGAACCTATTAACACTTTACCGACTAGTAGGTTTATTAATCGACTTTTTGTTATGGCAACCAATACTTTATTTATCACTGAGTTAGTATCGTGTGCTCTCATCGTTATATGGATAATGGAAAATTATATAAATATTAATTAGAAAACGATCCTAGTAGATAAAATAAATATTGCACGATAGTAATGTTTTGAAAATAAATAATATCGTTTAATTGTATGTTCTAAACGCTAGTTCTCGGTAAAGTGTTAATTGTGTACTTACAGTGCTCAATTTTTAGCCATCGAAACTTTTTTTATAAGTGTACAATTAAAGAGGAAATAAACAAAACTTTTGATACATCTAATGACAATATACAGAGATTAGGCGTCCAGTCTAAATTAACACATAAATATTAGAAAAACTATTTTTGCTAAAAATTTCATCATACATTGACACAAGAATATAAAATTAGATCTCCAATTTTCTTTTAGCGAACACGATGACTTGCTTTTGGATACATTTTCCATCGTAGCTTAGTCCTTTGCGATCGTATGTCGGCTGAGGGTCGACATAAATTTTCTAAAACCAAAAAATTTCCTCCTTTCATTGGATAACATTGGTTTAATTGTATACTTATGAGAAAGTTTCGATGCTTAAAAATGTTTAATTCTCCCACGTGCACCACTGTTTGCGAATTCATCGCTGACTGTCGCGACACGTGCAAACGAAACGAAGGCTATCGAGACCTTGAGGTCGAGGCTGAACCAAGAAAAGTGCTTCTCGAAGAGAATTATTTTCGTAAATGTATGCAAATATTATTTTGGTCTTTTCACGGGGACGTTTAATATAACGTAAATGGGACTTGCGCAAGTTTTTGAAAATATACGTGCTCATTGCCTTTAACTCTTATTTAAATTGACCAGCGGGAACGTTTTGTAATAAATATTTATAAAAAGGCGATGTTAGTGGTTACATTGACATTACCCATGTCTTGGTAACATTTCTATTCAGACCATGCTCCTCCTTTTCGAATTCGGTTAAAAATCAGAACTTATTTCATACTTAATACGTCTGTATATCTCAATTAGTTGTTGAGGATGACCTATGACATAAACGGTTATAACCTTGATCATTCTTACATTTTGTTAATATTCTTCGGTAAAAAATATATAGAAGTCCTCAGGTAACAAGAATATCAACGAAAAAATCTATTTACTTGACCCAAGATGAAATACTACCCCCTTAAATTATCATGTCCAATCATCCCTACAGTACGACCTATGCCATAAACAATGATAACGTCGTTAATTTTACAATGTTCCCGATACAATTCGCTAGAAATATTTTAAATATCGGAACCAATAAGAATCTCAACAAAACAGTCTGTTTGGTCGACCCAGAGAAAAAAAAGTACCCCGGCAAGAAAAAAAAAACATTTTCCACCCCCCGGTAATATGGAAGGGACACGAGTGCAAAGGGTTGATTACAACTACGTCGAGTTCCCGCGACCTATGTTCGCCGAGTGGAATTCAATGTCACCATTTTGTCCGAGGGAGCGCGTGCCGCGAGTCGATTAGCGTGATCCGCCCCTCCGTACTCCGCAAATGAAAGGGCTCCGGTCCGCGGCTATGTATCGCCTTCGATTAGTTTTCGGGGCACAGGTGTTCGCGAAGGAGGATAAAAAACGCGACGAGGGGCGATGGTGTACGCGGAGGGTACGGAGGAAGGTGAGAACATCGCGTCACAATAGGGTGAACAGAAAGGCGCAAGCGTTGCCCTCGCTCGAACGACGATCCGACCGGGACGCGAGCATACGTGTTTCCTGGATGATCGGGATAACGAGAGGGACGGAGCGAGAGCGGGACGGAGAGGGACGGTCACGTGAGCGCGGGAGGAGAGAAAACGTACGTAACAGGGTGAAATCGAGTCGAGGGGAGGTGGACGTGTCGCGGAAAGGTGAGAGAAAGTGGTTTGCCGAATGAAAGAAAGTCGAGTGGAAATTTAATTTTTTTTTCTTTTTTTTTGCCTGTTTTGAGGCTGCAATTGATTAGATCGTTCGGAGGATAGTGCAGGAGTCCAATCGATAAATGTAGGCACGGAGATTCGAACGCACGATCCTTCGATCCACAGTTGACCGCTTTTCCTACACGACCGATTTAGCATCCTAGTCTGGCAGTCAACGTGATAAATGTTCGAGCCAATGAGCTCTAGGCGGATAAAGCTTGAAATGTCCATCGCGACTTTCGTTATTAGCAAAAACAAAATCGTAAAGGTCCGTTTGTACAAACGGCTTGGGTAATCGAATAAGGAAGAGCAGGTTTAGAAAAGGGAAGACGTTAAAGTGGCCTGTTTCCAGCGGAACACCCTGTAGAGCAGGTCTCGCAGTAGGATGGACGAGAGTTGGGAGGATGAAGATGGAAAGAGGGAGACAGAGTCAGTAGTCAGCCAGGATGGAATTAGGTGGAAACCCGCGGGACTGGTGCCTCTCCCCACGGAATTCCCGGCCTCTGTAATCACCAGTTCTCCTATCCTATCCAATTCTGGTCGCGCTGCTCCCTTCCTCTTCTCGCCTTCGCTATTTTCCCACCTTCTTCCTCTTTCTGCCCTTTGCAACGTCTTTTTTTCCAATCTCTTTTTTTTTCTCTATCTTTCTTTTTATTTATTTATTTATTTACTTATATTTTTGATTTCACCCGTCTCGCTCCCTTTTCGTCTAACGTTCTGCCCCGTCCGCGGGTCGTTTTCTTCCTTCCGCGGAGCTATTTCCTACCGTTTTCTTCGTCCTCTTTTTGTCATCGCGTCGAGATACACCGGCGTCCGTTACGCGTCACACGCGCCGCGCGAATTCCGCGGGAATCGTGAACCGTAAAACACCTGGTGCTTGGGAGCTCTAGCAGGGGTATTATCGGAGAGACGATTTCCGGAGGAAAATAGGGTTCAAAAAGTGTTTAGAAGTAATTAGACTACTTGTTGAATGGACGCTCTTTTTTGGGCTAGTTTCGAAGATATTTGAGAATTTTTTGGGGGCAAGAGTATGGGGATAAAAAATAAAGCTATGCTTTAAAAAAAAAACCTCGATGTCTTGATGACGGTTTTTAATAGAAATCCTAAGGTTTCGTGTTCGACGAGTCCAAAAGAATAATTTTGTTAAATAGTCCACGGCGTATAACCTTTCCAATGAAAAAAAAAAAAAAAAACAAACTACATCCATTCGATAATTTTTCTTGAGTAAATTCTCGAGAAAGTTCTCGTTTTCGGTTGCCAGTGGTACGTTGCCCCGAAGTATCGAGTTTGAATGAATAATGAAAACCAAGCTGTCGGTCTTGCGGGATGGTCCACCGAGAATTATTCGGCGTAGAGAACGGGGAAGGCTCATTCCGCGTCCTCGACTTATATTTTCCCAAAGAATCGTCTCCTTTTCAGCTGCGAGCGCGTATCACGTAACCCCGCGTCGTATAATACTTTAACGAAAAGCCGCAAACTTAATCCTAGTTAGAAGTTGCATTATAATCACTATAACCACGGGGGGGCTGGAATTAGGGCTGTCACTGCAAAAACTAATAGCGGATTAAGTTTTAGAGGAGCCGCGATTAAAGGGATTAAAATCGTAAGCTGGAAATTTACATTGTACCACTCGTGCTGCTGGACGATACGATGTTTCTTGAGTCATTTTGTATTAATCGATTAGGGTGAAGTGGTCGGTCGTTGAATTGGTCCGGATGTGAAATTTTGGAGCAGAAAAATTGTGTCGGTTGGACGCTGTAAGGGAAGGGTCGATTTGTGGATTTTTATTGGGCGAAGTGGTTTTCTTTTTCTTTTTCGATTCTTTTATATTAGCGTTAGAGTTAGAGAGTGAACTTTACTAAAAAAGTATCGTAAAGCAGTAAAATCCAAAATATATATGTGTGGGCATAATAAACTAAATTAGGCGTATTGTGCATTTAAATATGAGTGGACCGAGCAGATATTTTCCTTTCTGGATAAAATCACGAAGCTTTGAATAATATTGATAGATGATATCAAAGAATTGGAATTCCTTTAAATGGTACGAGTGTCCTCAGTCATAAAAAATTAAACGATCCAAAATAATAGAAAATCCTCGATCGTCGAATGAAAGCTGTTAATAATGATTGAAATCGGTGTGTTAATTAAGAGATTATTATTATGCATTCACGCGAGAGACGCAAATTACAATCACGACCCTGAAGCATAATGCGCAGTGATTCGGCTCGTTGCGTCCTGCTTCCCGATTATAATGTTTACGTTCATACGATCAGAGACACGTGAATATTCCTATGCAATGTCGAATACTAATGACAAATATTTATTGAAAAAGTCACGGTGAGAAGTTCCTGTTCGACATCATCGCGATCGTGGATAAAGAATTGTGTTTCTTTGGCTTTCAAATAATACCGTGACTCAATTCTTTCGATTTTTACGATGTAACGATTACTCCAGGCAACTTTATCGATAACATGTTCGACGTTCACGAGATTCAGTCAAGACATTTTCTTTGTTAAAACACCTGTATCGACTTTTATGGAAAGTTCGATTTTTATTACATTAAGCAGTATTATATTTTCTTTTTTTCTTATATTCTTCTATATTAGTCGAAAGTGTAGTTCACGCATGAGTTAGAGAGTAAATGTTATCGAAAAGTACTGCGAATTAGTTGAAAAACCTTTTATAATTTCTTCTCCGTAAAGAAAATACTCCAAAACCCTTACATAATACTCGGCCCCCTAAAGTGATTTCTCCCATTTAAAAGACGTTAGAAAGATCCCATTAGCTATCCAACTCGAAGAAAATGTTTAATCGCGATCCCTCGAAATCCTGGAACAGCATTTCGAAGCTGCACGCAGTGGCGTCGAATCGAGGGGGATGGTTTTTGTCGCGGGGTTGGTTTGTCGACGAAAATTGCGAATCGCTGATCGAGTTCGGTCCAGGCGCGCACGCGGGACCATAATTTCGTTGCTGAAGGAACAGAGAGAGCGGGGCAGAAATCGCGCGTTTCCGGCGAAAGCAATTCGATGTCGTCCTATCGGATCAGCAGCCACCACCACCGACGCACACAGAACACATCACGAACAGGCGGTTAGCCACGAAATAGCAAGCCTGGCCGATAGCATTGCGAGCATAGGTGATATAGGGTGTCGCTAATTAATGCACGATAATGAACCTGGGCGCAACCGAAGCTGTATTAATGGATTCCAATGCCCGTCATAACGTGGACGATCCGTAGGTGCATCGGAACCGTTCGTAATTGCGTTAATGGAGGCCCATCTGTTTGCGCTGTCGGCTTTTGGGCTACTTCTGCTCGTCACTCGTCCGCGAAATAATCATATCTCCGCGAGCTAACTGGTACCGCGGGCGCCTGTCGTCGCTCCAAATTCGTCAAATTTCACGGATTTCGATGGAAATGGTTCTCGTCGCGTCCATTTTTCACCAATTTTCCCTGTACTCTTGGAAAATTGTTAACGCGACGCCTTTTTTTTTTTTTTTTTTTAAATATAGGGTTCACGAAAGGAGCTTTACAATTCTCAAACTTTTAATAGCGGATTAAGAACTATCCTGTTGCTTCGATTTTTATCGCGTACTTCAGGAAGACTTAAAGGAAGATAGTATATTTGGTCGACGTTAGGGTGAAATGGTCAATCATTGAATCGGTTTAAAAGTTGATTTCTCGAGCAGAATGGTTGAACGTTGTACAGGAAGGCTCGATTTGGTATTATATATTTTTTCTCATATTCGAGAAAATTAGCGTTTATATTAGCGAAGCGTGTAGTGGATGCACGAGTTAGATAATAAATATTCTCAAGAAATATTGCAAGGCAGTCAAACTTCCATAAGTGGCGTGTCTCGATGCTGGTTTTTAAGTCCTTGTTGATTTACACACCTGGGTGAAAGAAATGAAATTTTCTCAAGTACATTAGCGGAGTTGCAGCAATGTACAGGCCGAGATAAAGTGGTCGGGACGTTCGAGACGGCACTGTTTTAAAAGTGCCCGGCATGCGGAAGGCTGCGCAGCTACCCCCCAGGATGGCGAAGAGACGACGGGGAAGACGGTCCGCGGCTTAGACATTCCCGAGATGCGGTATTCCTTTGAGGCGAGGCCACGCGTTGACGTCCCACGACTTGGCGTCCCTTTTGCGGCGAATTGTGCGTCGCGTGCTATGAGAATCGCAATCAACGACTACCTTTTGTACGTGTCGCGTGCACCAGTTGCGTCTCGCCGACTCGCGAGCTCGAAGATGCGATAAAAAGGTCGGATGCGTTAGGTTGGGTCACGCGAAATGTCGTTTACAAAGGGTTTCGCAAAGGGAGGTTTGGGATTTTTGTTCTCGGAGATACGCAAATTATGTGCGAGATACGGGAAGGGAAGATGCGTGAAGCGAAAGTATGGGAAACGGAGAAGAATAAGGGAAAGGTGTTTAAAGTGCTCGAACGTGAAGCAAAGCTACGTAAAGGGAAGGTGCTTAAAGCGAAGATACGTAAAGGGATGGTGTTTAAAGCAATGATACACAACGCAAAACTACGTAAGGAAAAGGTATTCGAAGCGTAGGTATCTACGTGAAAATATGATCCTACATAAAGACCACTACCGACTATAGGAATCGATTACTCTCGCCACAGAAACGGATGTAAAACTTGAGTAAAAACTCGCGAAATCGTAAAAATTCATCGAAGTAACGAAAAGATTCCGAGCAGCTGGACAGAAGAAATATTTCGGGCAGAATGGCGGCGCCAAAGTTATCCGCAATATCCCGAGTGTGCTCCAGGTAGCGTGTCGGAGCCAGAGGGTATTCGTCGGTGGATGCGAGGGTCCCGCGGGAGTCTGAGCCCGCGTCAGAGCTGGCCGGGTTAGGTTCCCGCGGGAATCAGCTCGACTTCCCTTGTAGCAGCCACCCAGCAGCCAGGTCTACCGCAGCGGAGCAGCCCTTCCCGATGGCTGCTCGCTCGGCTGTCTGGCTGCCTGTCACGAGTCCAAGACGTACGGCTGCTGCATCCGGGGAGCAGAGATAGCAGTCGCTCCGTATAACCCGCAGGGCGCTCCTTTATTCACGGCATATCGATTAATGACTCGAAGCCCTGGTGGCTTCCTAACCGCTCCTCTCCAGCCTACGGGATCGACGTCTCGGGCCATCTCGCGACCTGTCGATCCCCCAGAGATATCGTTAGCGGGATTATCGTAACCGGTAATCGGCGCTCGTCGTTCCTCTTCCTTCGACGCTTTCGCGATCAGCTCACCCTGTTCGCGGTTGTACCACGAAATTACGAACTCGAGTTGCTTGTAGGAAGATAACGAAATTATGGATGTAGGACTTGTTTATTAGATCTACTTTAACGTTTATCTGTGTTCGGAACAATCGTAGTTTGTTTACCGAAGCATATTATGGAATTTATTCTTCGAGGCGGAAAAGAAACTTTAATTAGAATATTAAAGATGTTGAAACATGTTAAAACATGTTTTTTCTGAAAATACCTCTCCTTTTTGTACAATTAGTGTTGTATACTCTTAAAACATAGACTAAAAGCCGATCATAGAAAATTCTTGACGAATCTGAAACTTCGTACAACGTAGAACTCAAGCTTTATATTGTCAGAGAACCGAATGTTAAAGGTCCGTTTAACTCTTCTATACAAGATTGTCAGTTTCAAACGTAAATGTATCGATGTTATCAAAAGTCGTCTGAGCACCGCAACCGACTGCAGTTTTACGGTTCGCCTTTGTCACGCGTCGGTTGGGAATGTATCCGAAGACGTTATCGAAAGTACAACCGCTACCGGGGTTAAGCCGCAATATGCAGTTATCCCCCGACGAGGGTGCACGCGGGTCATAATAATACGTCCGTTTAACGTTGGCCACGACTCCTTCGCCAGGAGGGCCGAGATTGCGACCTGTATTTTCGAGAGCTTACATCGCCATCTTCGTCCTGGTCGGCGAACAGTCCACGGAGCTGCTCTACGTCTAAGACCAGACAGTATTACGGTGCCTTCTTACGCTCATATCGTACATAAACACAGGTGCACACGCGCACAAAGCCACACGTGGAGCCCAGCTCCGCCTGAGATGATAGCCAATCCCCTTACCTTTACGATTATTGTCAGACCGCGCTATTCTGTCTCGCCGCCGAATTGTTTACAGTATTTACGATAGATCGAGTCCCAGCGAGCAACCAGATGCATACGAAGCAGCCTCGGTTACTCGGTATTCCGCGTGCTGGGATATGCCCACCTCCCCTGGATCTCAACCCTATGGACCGAGAAATTGCGAGTCCAACTTTCCCGTGAACTCTGGATCTTAATTTTGGTTGCTTCGATAGCTATTTTATCCAAGAGTTTCGTGGCTCGTTCGGCGAGAGAAGATTGGGAGACAGTTGTTAGTTATGGATGTGGAGGGCGATAGGAATCGAGTAGACTGTTGGATGAAGATGACGATTAGTCGGAGGATCAAGGATTCTAGGGCTTTTTGGGGCCAGGGAAAGAGCATAAAGAACATAGGAAGTGACTTCGCTGCTTCACTTCGGGGTAGAAATTGTTCCTCTACATTGTGAGTTACTATAAACCAGAGTCATTACCTTCGGTACTCGAAAAAGGAGTTTCTTCGTAGCGAAAGTAAAGAGATAACCGGTTCCTCGAAAGGGGCCAAAGTTCAGCAGCAATTATCGAGACAAGATAGGACCAACGGAAAAATCCTCCCTGGCAGGAGTTCTCGATGATGGACGAACCATTAGTTGCTGGTATTGTCGGCTGCGCGTTGCTCGACAGGAGCCTTGACAGTTGACAGGGTTGGAGGGTGCGAAGGTTCAATCGAAGGGTGGTTGCCAGCAGTGCCTTGGCCTGATGTCTTCTGGAATATTTAAGACCAGCTTCCATCCCTTGGTTCGATGCGTTCGTTGTTTCTCGTCTGCGGGCTAATGCCTCTTGCATGGGAAGTATGATCGTCTCTCTGTCTGTCTCGAGGCTTTCCGATAAACTCCATAGTCGCAGGACTTTCCTCTGGTAGCTTCGTCAAACTTTTCCGATTACTATGCTCTCCAGGAGCGCATCGGTGTCTTGTATATAACTTGTTCGTTGGATACTTTACGGTTCTTCGTAACTTCGGAGCTAATTTTTGCGGAGGCGCTCGTTATCGTTCGGAATAACAAGTGTAGGGTGCTCGCGGAGATTTCTGTCGGTCAGACGCTTTATACTGTGTTTGGAGAAGGAGGATTTTTAGAGATTGGAGGAGGTGTGACTTTTGGGTACCGATGTAGGTATTCTTCAAAGTTAGAATGTTCAGAAAGGACAGAAGGTGGAAATGGCGTGTCTCTCGTTCTAAGTCTAGTCGGTCTAGTGGATTCACTGATAAGGCTACCTAGGCAGCACTATTTATTTTTAACCATTTGAGGGATATTGACACATATGTGTATTTGCTTTAACCACGTATTTGACTATCTTACGATTCAAATTCCAACTTTGGATATTTTACTCGGCTCTCTACTAGAATAACCCTCGATGATTAATCGTATATGTATATCGACTGATCTCGTTTATCTAAAAGCTGAAGGAGAAAAGAATCGCCCGCTCGAAGTGGCAA
The DNA here is from genome assembly GCF_026283585.1 of Hylaeus volcanicus. Classification (NCBI taxonomy): domain Eukaryota; kingdom Metazoa; phylum Arthropoda; class Insecta; order Hymenoptera; family Colletidae; genus Hylaeus; species Hylaeus volcanicus. Next base: position 1,411,515 of record NC_071983.1, on the reverse strand, counting down.
GTTTGTCGATCTCGTGACCGGGAAGGAGAGAAAGAGAGGATAGGATAGAGAGAGGATAGAATACAGTGGGAGAAGAGTTGGAGGGAATGGGAGGTGGTTGCATGCAAAATAACAAACGACCTGTTGGCCACGTGGACAGCGGTGTAATTTTTTAAGTTTAATTTTGTGGTCCCACGTGACAAACGGATGGCTCCTACTGTACGGCAGTCACGTCAGTGCGCTCCCCGGGTATATTTCATTCCGAAAACACGGTTCGTCGTTTCGCTTTTGATGATATACAGCGACGAACGGTTCCTCGCCCACAGCCGGGATACTTTACGATCGCGAACCTTTTGGACGCGATTCGAAAACTTCCCGTGGCCGTTTTCCGCGGAAGCGAGGTGCCCTTTGTTCTGAATGGAGTTTTCACCGGTCGAACAAGCTTCCACCAAATGGGACCCGGTTTTCTGGATTGCGAAAGAGGAAACGCTGATAGGATAAGCGTTCGAGTCGAGTACAGTGCGGTCCATAATATGTGGATACGATTTTGGAATTGTCTGGAGTTTGGAAAGTGGAGGAAAAGGTTTAACGAGGGTTTACGCAAAATCGGGTGGTAAAAATGACGAGTAGACATTTTTATTATTTAATTTGAAGGTAGTTGTTGAACGAGTAGTGTGACACGTGTTCGAACCAAGTACGGGTTAACTGTAATTATTATTTAATTAATAAGGCCACCTTCCAAAACCTCTAAGGCGTGGCGCAGATCATTAGGAGGGTCGAAAAGGGTCGATTCTTATTATGTCTCGAACGTTTTTGACCCTCTTTGCTAGCTCTGCCTTATAAAGCAGTAGTAGCAGAAGGGTGCATATCGTTGTGCTATTTTAAACATGAAATTCTTAAAAACTTAATGGTTCCTGTTAAATAATCATAGTTTTTATAGCATTTTTATAATTCAACGCAAGTGCAGGTTTTACCACGTCGAAAGAAATTGAAAAATAAATGAATGGAAAGGAAAGTCATGTTTGGAAACCAAAATTGAAATAACAAAACGTAACTGTTATTTCAAGAATAGCCAATAATTTGTTTTTTTTATTTGTATTTTAAATGTTATTCTGAGACTAAACACGCACAAAGTATATAATGAATTATTTAAATATTCCCTATCGTATGCGATACAAAACTTATTGGTTCTTATCGAATTCTAAGAAAAACTGAAACAATTAGACCACGACCCAGTAGAATTTTTGTCGTCCTTATTCCATCTTCTAAATTATGCCCACATTCTCCTCGCTTTGCCTTGTAGGTACTCTTGGTGAAGCGCTTCCGCGAAAGTTATTCGCGTCGTTACGTTTGATACGTAAATCTTGTTCAGCAACTGGCCGATAGTCCGCAAAAAGCTTCTTATTAATCGTTCCACGAGTCTCTTTGTGTTACCCGCAATCCATATTCATATCGCGTGGAACGCGAGGCTCTTTCGCGCACAGGGCTCGAATTACAATTTTATTGGTTGTTTTTCTTGGGAAATACAGATTTTATTCTTCGCCGGTGATATGCAAATGAAACGGAATTAATGGTTGCTTGTCCCTCCGCAGGAGACGAAGAGTGGGACGACGGTAACGAGCAGAATGTCCTGGAGGCGGCCGAGCAGGATAATGGGACAACGGGAATTAAGCGTGAGTGTTGCTAAATACTTTGCCTGTTATCAAATATTTACGGAAATCTGCTGGCTAATTTTTTCGGTTTACCGTTTTTTCTCTTTGACAAGTTTTCGTCGATTTTAATGGACACAAATGTTTTTTGTAGACCATAAAAGAACGTCTTTTCTTTTGCTCTGTTGTATTTAAATTGGTAAGGCGTGTTTCCAAATTGTATTCATTTAAACTTTCCTAGAATGCATAATATAATAATGGAAATTAAAGCATGTATACATTTAGGTCTTTACTTTTGGTCAATGCTAAGAAACGTCAGGAACGAACAATTAGTTCTTTTTATACATGAAATATATATATTATATATATATATGTGTCAATTAGTCAATTTAATCTGGTCAATTTCTTTTTACAGACGACGAAGAGGAGGATGAGGAGGAGGAGGAGGAGCTGCAGCGTGCGTTCAGTCTTCACTCCGAGGGTGAGTAAAATAATTCAATAATTGTACACTTCGAAATTATAGGGTAACGTTGTTTTTATTCATATCGATTGATTAAAGAAAACCTCTGGCCAAATTAAGTGCCAGGGAAACTCTCAAATTAATAAATACAAAACATCGAATTTCATAAAATAAAAATATATATTTTCCAAGTTCATTAAAAACTAAATCAATATTTAAAAAAAAATACTTGCACGCTCGCCACTTTGGAAAACATCGAACTCGAGCATACTTCGAGCGCGAATACGACGAGAACGTTACAGAATTACCGTGGTATCCGATTCGAAACGTCGAAGAAATAATCTGATCCTCCCCGATGAGTTTCGCGTGCTGTATTCGTTTCTCGGCCAGTTAAAAGATCAACGCACAGGTTGCATTCTGGTCTGTTCGAAGATCTACTTTCGCGAATCTCTCGGCATGGGCTTTGAATACTCGGGACAATGAAGTATTGCAACCAGGCAACCGTCGTTATGCGCGTAACAATAGGGCAAGAATTGAGGGAGGCGCGTGTAGTCGGTGCATTCTGGTGCATTACTTTTATCAGTTCTCGCGGGACGTTGCCTTGCACTACCCGCGACGCAACAATGCGTTCAGACGCATCGTCATTGTTCGTAGACGCTCAAGAAACATAGACCCACCTTAGACTCTATGAATATGGGATTCCTTCGTCCCGAAGGATACGACGGTGCCGCGCGAATCGCGCGACGACCGATGAGGACACGTTTTACTCGCTGGAGATGGGATTTATCATTATTCGAATATTCTTATTGGAATATCGTTATTCGTATATTCCTATTGGAATATCATTATTAAAATGTTCTTATTGGAATATCATTATTCGAATATTTAAGCTAGCACGAAATTGGAAAAAATAAAAAAAAAATTCTAACAGTGCATTTTACACTTTTACACTTTACACATTTGCACTTTACATTTGCATTTTATATCTAATATACATACATACATTTTGTAAGTTTTTCTATAATCTAACGTACAACAAGAATATGCCGAATATCTATTTACCTATATACATTTCACAAGCTAGTTGCTAATTTCCGATAATAGTGTGGATCGATGATAAACAGTGCAAGATAACCAATTGCCAAAGTTTGGTTTTCCAAATTGTAGGATGTAACGATGTTGCCTTTCCATTCCGGTTGTAGCATTAAATTTCATGGAAGGGTTGTTTCCAGTCGAAATTTCTCCACATATCGTGCATAGCATACAGGTTGGAGAAGAAGTACTAGCTGTGGCAATTCCTTTCAGAATGGTAATAGGGGCTCAGGTGGCAAAGGTGATCCGACCCTGCTTATTATGTCGATATATCGTAGCTAAAGTACAGGCAACGAACAATAGTATCTTAACGATACGGGGCTGGCATAGTTTTCCCCCCTCGTGCATCATCTAATATCCTCTTACAACTCCTCTCTTCATCTCTATGCTTTTATTTTCTTATCTATTTCAGGAAATTCTAATTGTAATTCTTCTTTTCCGTTTTTTAATTCCTTCAATACCGTACGCGATACACTGAAATTATAGTAACGCGTTCAACATTGGAAATTTTCATTAATTACCCACTCAACGTTTTCATATATGGTCTCTTCGAAAAATCGTCGTCGTTCATCTCTGACAGTGGTAAAAAATCGTCATACGGAACAATGAATCAGATATTAGCGGAAAAATTGTCCACTTTCGGCGCGGTTGCAACCTCGAAAATACGCAGTGAATCTCAATTAAACGAATTACATCGATTCACGCTCGCGTGCGGAATAAACGCCCGGAGCACGAACATTTTCCACGAACAGCTTTATGCATCCCAGAGCATAATATTCTTCGGAAATCGAGCGCCCCCGGAGGATTCATCCTTCGCGAGCTGGATGGTTGTATAATTATACCGTCGAAAAGTTTAGTATTGTTTGTAAAATATCCCGAACGCATCAACCAGGGAACATAAAAGGTTTTCCGAGAGAGGAGTTTTATGACTTTTTTTTTTTTAATCAAACATGAATGCTACATGAAATTATCCCATTTATATAACTTAAAATATATTACATACTTTTACATTTTAAAATTATACGCGAATTATATTTTACAATTGAATAATTTATAATATAATTCGTATAGTATATTACAGTATATAATCTATACTATCGCGAGTAATAGCATGTACTATAGTAGTATATACTGTTAAACTTTTACTTGTTCATCGTGAAAAATTTTTTATAGTAAATAATTACAATCTTGTCATCCACTCAGCCTATGAATTTGACGCAAATAGAATAGAAACAGAAAAAATTCAAGTCGAAAGGGTTAAGAAATTGCGTTCCTGAAATTTCGTTCCTGCTGTGATGTTCAGGGCGTGTCTGACGGTACCCAACAAGTGAAAACATCTTGAAGAGGCCTAGAAACCCAGTCTCTCGCGTTGACACGTTGCATTTACCAGACACGTATCCAGCTCGTTAAAAGCCCCGAAGGCTTCTTCAGCTGGCGTTTCACGAAGCCTCTCGCGTAATCTCGTCTAACGATTCCCCGAGACCAATCTCTCCCGAGCCCCTATAAAATTTCGCGAGTCGTTGTTACGTAACCGGGAAGAGCCCAGCTACGAAAGATTCGTACCTTGGCGGACGGCAGGCAGGCCCTCTTCCTCCCTCGAGGAGGAAGCGAGATCCGACTTTTATCCGTTTCCTCCCTATACCGGCCGATTATTATTTCAGGTTACCTTTCGCCAAGTGTACTTGCGCGCGCTTTATACTCCAAGGTAAAACCGGCTTGGAGGAGCTCGGAACGAGGTTGTATCCCCGAGGAGGCAACCGTCTCCCACGGGAGATGCCTCGATGCCTCTCCTCTCTCTCTACCTGTTCGCCTGAAAACATCGAGGCTCCTTCGTTTCTTTAATACATGGCCTCCGCCGACGCTGCTCATTACCTCGGAATAAAATGACGCAACCGTTAGTGCTACAGGATTTTCCAGCGTCGTTTTTTAGTCCACCACAAGAGGCATTCGTCAGGGTCTAGGAATAGTTTGAATTGCGTATGAAGTAGCACTGGGGGTTATGGGATCACGAGTATATATTAGATATTTTTGGGATTTTGGGGATACGTTTAACTCGTTCACCGGCAGGGAAATTTGAAGCGTTTTGCCTTGGCCACCAAGATTTAATCCATATGTGTAGTCTGGGTTATTATTTTGCTAATAAAACGTGATACTAAATTTGTTGTTTTAGAAAGAACATTTACGATCTTCTTAAGCAATAATTCGTGACTCGAACGGCTATAAACGTATCCCTTGAGTAATTGCAATCAGTTTCAACTGCGAGACATCTGACAACAGAAAATTAATTTTTACTCGTTATAGTAAACATGTTTTATCAACCCCCCAAACGTGAGTCTTTTCGTGGATCGGCCTGTACACACCCCTCTCCAGTTGCATATGATCGGTGTATTATGATTACCCTGGGAATATTGGTTCGGTCTCGTCCTCTGGAGGTCGCGTAGTCGAGTGACGAGGGGGTTGGGGATGGGTTAACGCCTTACAGCGGCCACCGCTAGAAGAATCCAACCGAGGGGGATGGCTTCTGCGCGATGCTGTTGCTAGCTTTTTCCAACGGGAAAAGGGTTGTCGTCGCCGCGAGTCTCAACCCTCGGTGGGTCTCGATTATTCGAACAACACGCCTGGCGCATCCGTTCTTTTCCTTGTTTTCTTCATCCCCCTTACCGCATCGAGTCGGGTGCAGCCAATTAGGAATTAGCGACGCGCGTATATTGTCGGGCAACAAACGATCCTCGGGCCGTCGAGGATCGCGTTCAGCTAACTGAATAGGAAACTGTTTGCTTGGAAACGATTCGAGGAATTGAGAAAAGCTGACGATCGCTGGATTAACGCGTTGCCGAACAATCAGATTGTTCTTTCAATCAATTTCAACGGGCTGTGAGGCTCGTCGTTGGTACTTTTCAAACATCCTGTAGCTGGTTGCCTTGTGCTGATAATTTGGGTATGGTTCTTAAGTAGATTGAGTGCTGCGGGGTTCGATTTTTTATTTCAAGAGTTTCACGATTTTTCGATTATTATAGAATATAGAATTAGAATTATTATTATTAATGTAGAATTACCTACAAAATATTTAAATATCGAAAGGCTTGATAATTCGCTATTCAAACTGAAAGATAAACGACCGAGCCCCGTAGGACCACTCAGAATTTTACAATAATTTTTGGAATGCTTCCAATTCAGGATCACAACGTATAATAAAGGATTAATCATTCGCACTGTCCAAAAGTCAACAGAAAAATAAAAAAAAAAGTTGATCCTTTCATTTCACTGTTGATTTTTTGATAGTGCGAGTGATACTATCAGCTGGGACAGGTTCGTAGCGCAATCCGATAATGGTTGAACGAAAAAGTTGTCGAGTCGGTCCCGTGACGGATTGAAATCTCTGACATTAAGAAAATGGGGATCGCAGCTCCCAGTGGGAGAAGTTGGAAGGTCCTTCGACCTGATGGTGGGTGACGAAAAGCGAGAGGGTGGTAGGAAGATTATGCGAAAGCTGTTTGAGAAGCAACGTCTGCACTGTCTTTTAAGTATTATCGATAAGTACCGATACCTCACCCTCCAAAAAATAATAACGTTACTTCACTCTGCCAAAATTGTATAGAAGAAAAAAGAAACAAAAAAATCATAAATAATGTACAGAGGACAAAAATAAGTTTATTTTATAGTAGATACAGGTCTTGTTCTTTTTCTATATTATTGGAGTGATACGTAAGATTGTTCGTTACTTATAATGGAAAATTGATTTGGACACATGAAAGCTATCGTTTAAATCAGACAAATTTTTTGAATAGATATAGAGAGTACGAATACTTACGGGACTGGCTACGTATATCCGAATTTCGATTTAACGACTAACGAATAAACAATTGCACGTCGTTTGTTCGTAACCGGTGGTGTTTATCCGGATAAGAATTCTGGCCATCTCTGTAGCAGCAAGGTTTCCACTTGGTCGGGCACGCAGCGACCGCAAAGGGTTAATAAGAAGCGATAGAAAATTTGAAAAGACTCGAGCAAAGGGTGAGGTTCTTTGGTTCTCCGCGGGAAGGTAGAAAGTCCCTGTAGCCGGTGGTGTTGCGACGTAGGATCCAAGAGGTAACGGGAGGAAGAGGACGCGGAGGTAAAGAGGGCGCCGAGGGACGAGGAGAGGAGGTGGAGAACACGCGAGGGGAGTTGGGCGAGGGTATATTATGGGGAATGCCAGGGGAATCCCGAGGGATCGCGGGAGCAGCCCAGTGCGCATGCGTCGAGCTGATTAGTTCTCCCTCTTCCCTTCTCCCTCACCCATCCCTTTTCTCCGCTCTCGCGTTCCCGAGTGCTGGCAGCGCCAGAGGAGAGCACGGAGTCCCGAGGGATCTGGCCCCGCTGCCTCTTCGCACTTTTCACCCTCCTCGTACCCCCCTTTTTTCCTCCTCTCTTCCTCCCTCAACGTCCTCCTCGCCCCCTTCGTTCCCGCTTTCTGTGTACTTTGCCGTCTTTCCGTTTCTCTCGATTTCGTTTCGCTATCCCACCCTCTGCCCTCCACCACCACCCCCCCTCCCTCCTCTTCTCGCCCCCACCTTCTTTCTGTTTCTCTTTGGATTTTTGTCCTTCGCAGTCGCTCCGTAGCTTTGTCCTTGTTGCGCCGACGCGTCCACGTATTCCCGGTATCGCAACCGCTAATGAAGCTTTCCTTCGATGCTCTCGCGAAGCTTTCGGAGGATTCCGCCGTCGCCGCCGCGAGAACTTTGGGCTACTTCCGCTCGGAGTCCTTGGCTAACTTTATTTCACGAATTCTAATTAATACGTGCCGTGAGGTATCGAGGTGGGACCATCCATGTCTGACGGAGTCATGGGAAGGAGGAGGAGGAGGAGGGGGGGGGGGGGCTGGCACGTTTTCGAATTTGGCTCGTTTCGCATGTTTCTACTCGTCCGTGGGAAGTTTGGTGTTTTCGGGGAGCGGTGGGAGGGAAATGAATTACTCATCGGGACGAGAAGGCGAAGACCGTAGGGATGGGCGCTACTTTTTTTTCCAATTTTTTTTCAGGATCTGGCACGAAGGAAACTAAATTACGAGTCATGCGAGAAGGTGAAGGTCAGAGTCATGTCGTTTCTTTCGTATTTTTATATTCTGAAATTGTAAGACTTAGTACGTAGGAAAATAAATTGATTATTATTAACTAATAATGATCACGATAATCGTCACCTGTGATGACGAGATACGAGTCGCTGCAGAGGACGTATCCTTTCGTTTCCATCCAGGTGAACGACGTAAGAAGTTCGCGTTAATACGATGCGCACCCTTTCATCCCTCCCGGCCATTATCTATCAGCGCGGATCCCTCGCGAGAGAACATTTCGAGTCACGAACCGCGGTTGTTCTCGAATGGCTCTTGATCAAGAGCAAGGAAAACGGCTTTAGGTACAATGGCACTTTCTCGGTGCGACTGTACTCGCCGATATAAGGCTGTCCCAGGTGACGAGCTGCCTCGGGCCATGGCACAGCTCTACGTATCCCTTGGGACCGACTCTAGGTTCTCTCCTTCTATCCCCTTCTCTCTCTCTCTCTCTCTCTCTCTCTCTCTCTCTCTCTCTCTCTCT
>NC_071983.1:1336920-1402362 GCF_026283585.1 Hylaeus volcanicus | reverse complement strand
CTCTCTCTCTCTCTCTCTCTCTCTCTCTCTCTCTCTCTCTCTCTCTCGCTCTCTCTCTCTCTCGCTCTATCCCTCTCTATCCCAGCTCTTCTGATCCCCTCGTTCCGCGGCACATGCACAGGGGATTGGCGAACGTGCACGTACGTACGTACGTGCACACACGTGTCTCGTCGATACGCGAGTACATGTGCTCGCGCGTGTCGCAGATGCACCTGTGCTGCGCGCGTTGCCAGCGATGGGCTCGGAATCCTTCGAATCACTTCCAGCTGTAGATAGCCACGAGAAATTATAATCTCCTTTAACACGTTTCCCTGCCACCGAACTTTGCGCGTCTTGGCTATGGAGAAACTTCCAGCGTTGGAAGGACGCTATTGGGAAACATCGCGAGGGATGAGAGCCAGGTGGAGATATTTTTGGCGATGGAAGAGGATTTTTATGGGGTAACAAAGGAAAGAATAGCGGTATTAGAAGGTGTTAGGTTTTATTAGAAGATACCTTGTCTACGTTACTATAATTTCAAAGTTTGCTCGAAACTGGATAGAGAGAAGAGTACACGCCACTTTCATCTGAAGTAGAGAGAGGAATTCAAAGTCAGACTGATAGCTTCCCCGCGCATCGTCCAATTCTACCGATATATGAAGCAGATCGATTCTACCGACTCGCACAATGTAGAAATTCATTCAATCATGTTCCTATCTATTCCTGTCTATTTGGATTCTCTGTACAGCTAGTGATGGGGTCAAACTAATGACACAGTGAATGATACAGATACGTATCAATTTCCAAGCATATTATAGATGTGTCAAACAGCTATCGAAACGCATGGTCATTGTTATTAATAACTGAAGTGCCAAGTATACAGCATCGTGACCTCAACAAGATAATGATACAGCTAGCGTACTATTATCATTGTGGATTATTGGAACCGATTAAAAAAGAACATAGATCGCTAATGGTTCAGTATTCAATATTAAAGACTGCACCACCGCAAATAAACAAAATTGAGAATATAATTTTAGGAGCATCATTTTAATAACGTCGTGACCACTATATCTGTTCTACTAAAAATCATGTGTTAGATAAAAAAAGGCACACGTTTCCCCCCACACGAAGGAAACCAACAGTTAAACGCTATTCATCGAGCACGTGAATCTCAAATGTTCGATTATTTGAGTGCACAGAAATTCGTCAAGTGGTCGCAGTCGCGGTATGTACCGTGCTAATTTTATCCAGGTATCGATTCGAACAAAGCTCCACGAGCCAGATTCTTAATGACCAGTTGTTAAAGCCGCGCTCAGGATTCAATGACGCGGAAAGGCTGGTATAAAGAAGCATTCGACATTCTAACGGCTCTGTATATACGGTCATCGAGCCCTAGACGTTCGGGGAACGGCGCATGGAGTAATCCGCGAGTTGAAGGAATCCACGAGGATGCTTCTGTATCGCGTATAAAAGTTTCGCAACGGTAGAACACTTCCGTAAACTATGAACTTTCACGCATGCGAAGTCGTACGTGTATCACAAGTGCGTAGAATCGCGTATTCGCGCAGTGTGGCATGATCTCGCCTCACAATGTGTCTCGTGGACATTACAAATTGTACCTAGGAGATTACACAATCGTAGAATTGCATTCGCAGATTGGCACACCTCCGCGATTGTATCTGCGAGGATTGATTGGCGTAGAATGCCATTCATGAGCAGACATACACCTGGAGCCAAGGTGTTTCAGAGATAGTCTGTGTAGAGGCTTCTTGTGTGTTACATCTAAAATACACTATTATATAAAGTCTATTTTATAATAATAGAAATTTATGATCGATGATATATACACATTCATAAATGTACCAAAGGTATAGATCATGTACAGATATACTTCTAATAAAATTTAAAATTCAATATCATATATCGTACTTGTATCGTATGAATATTGTATTTTAAATTTCACTAGAATTATATTTATATATATGCTCCACATATTTGATAAATTCATAATTGAATTTCTATTATTATAAAAGAGAGATGATATAAATTCATTCTAATTAAATACTTAATTAATATCTAAACGATTATCGCGACTCCAGTCCTCGGATCATGCACTAAATTAACCCACGACAAAACCATCGCAAACAATCCTGCATCCCTCAACGTCACTCGGCTCGATCACCATAAACTGTGTATCGATAATCGCGACCACGACTTCCTGGCCACACGGTAGAGCCACGTTCTTGTCCATTGTTCGCGTACATTTGGCGAAGCGTTGGCAACGAACGCGCTCGCGCATACGATCCCCCGCGTAAATACGCGTGTGTTCGCCCGTGAAATACGCGTGCGTTGCAACGGATACATCCAACGTGCGCGCCGTACCAACCCCCTCCCACCTTCCACCGTTGCATTCCTAAATCAACCCTCGCGCGTTATTCGACCGGGTACGCGCGGAAAAATGCTTGGCGCAAAAATTGCATGGTTTTTTAATCTTCGTGGTTGAACGTAATTATTTTCTTCATCGTCAGAGCCGCGGCGTTCCGCACGGATTGCGCGTGCTCGTAATTACGTCCTTACGCGCAGAATGTGATGCTCCCTTTTGCTAAACCTCCCCATCCGCTTCCCAACCACCCCTTTCCCTAGGCTGATTGTGTAATTTGTAACTTTTTTAATTTCGTGTCGATGCGCGGCCGTATCCGAAAGCTGCGGAAACACCGGCATTTCCGTTGGAACGGCGCGATGGACGGCACGGGTCAGGCAGCTTTAAGTAGCTTTTTTTCTTTTTAAAGGTTCGAAGTTTATCGACTGGCCCGCATAGCTCGACAAGTTTCGACGCGAAAGGTAAATGGAGGACGGATATATAGGTCGAGGGGTGGGTTTTCGGGTCGAAATTCTTTGACGGCGAATTGTTGCTGCTTTTTGGAGATTACTCTTTTAGGGACGATACCTTTAGGGTAACTCTGTGTATTCTATGTGGAATTATTCGAATATTATTAATAACTACTGAAAGGAAATTGGTGGATGTAATTAAATTTTAGAGCTGTTACGCACACCCCTTGAGAAGTTTATGATTTTTGTAGCCTCCACGAGTTTATTGGAATATCGTTAATATTTATTCAAAGTTAGTGAAATCAAGTGTTATCGTTTGCAATATCTGACGGGAATCTTTCGTTTCGTCATCGTTTTTGACCGGTATATCCATACGCGAAATATTTTTCGTCGAAGCCGGGCATTAATGTTAAATTGGTTGTTTGATCTCTGATTTCTAACAGAGGCCCGATTTCTCTGGTGCACGCGTGCGTTCCATTGGATATACGAGTCGGTGGGCAACACGCGGGGAAAATGTGTGATACGGTCTCGAGCGACTAGACCTTCCCGTTCCGTCATTATAAACTCGCTCTCCCGGCACCGCTATTCCCCGCTCATATCTAATACGATTGTACTCGCAGTGGTAAACTCGCGCAGTTGCGACTGCAACTGCAACCGGATGGAGCGTTCGCGGTTCTGAAGGCATCACGGATGTACGCCAGATTAGTGTTTACACGCGGCGCATCTATTTAGGGAACGATGGAAGTCACATCCGAGCTTTTACGACTTGTTCGAATTCAATACTCCGGATGGGAAAATTGGAAACAGTTGCGAGGGAAATAAGGATTAGGTGATATTCGATATGTTTTCAATTTTAGATCTACATGTAGATTCAGAGCAGTAAATTATTTCATCGGAAGAGCGGGTTGTAAAGGGAATAGATGAGGAAGGAAATGTTTAGGTTCGCCGAGCAAATTTTTTGGGGGAAATGTATGTTTGGGAATCAAACTTAGATTCTTTATGTAATTAAGAAATAAGATACTTGTATTTGAGAAAATCAAATTTGAATTTTCTCGAGCTATTGATTACGACTTGGCTGTCTTGTTTGACCGTTGCTCGTTATTTCTACTCGTGCTGAAAAGTAACGATGGACGTAATGTCTATTTCAAATAGCCTTCACCAATTAGATGGCATCAAGATTGATGAAAAACAGATAATACTATATCATTGTTAATGTTAACCAACAGCAGTGCAAGTAGAAATAACGAATAATCAGATATATTAGCCCAGTCATCGTCGATCACAAATATGTTCCAAGAATGTCATAGAAGCTTCGTATGAACAAATTTTATTTCATATTTTGTACATATTTTTTACGAAAGAAATCATTCTATATTTAGCTACGTAACATGAAATTTGGTGTAAGCTATTACGCCACGTGTATAAACATGGACAGTAATGACGTAACATTTTACATTAATAGTACGTACTATCTTCTAATACAAAAACAGATGAAAATACTTTCATACCACCATCGATAATTTAATAGTAATTCATAGCAGACCCTAACGCAAGTAGAAATGTCGAGTAATAGTCGGACACGTTAGCCAACTCATACTTATTCGCGCTTCAAGAATTTCCAACATTGGTTTTCTCGAAAACAAAAGTTCCAATTAAAAGCGTTTCATTTGATATTCTCAAGTACCTTTTTTACGATGAATTACGCTGTGGTTGCCAGTACTACAGTTTACGTGACATCCTGTATTTTCAACAAACACTTAAGGGTGTCTTCTCGTCTAGAGCGCTAAACAAGTTTTTTCATTAATCTTCAGCTGCACATCTACTAACATGTACTTCAAGAAGACACGTAGTTTTTTAATGTATAGAAACATGAATTTATCCAAGATTCGAATTTCAAAAGAAATCAACATTTTTTAACTTGTAAACACAAACTTTTTCTCAAAAAAATTCAAATTTCATTCAAACGTTGCTACAGAGGTCTCGTATGCCGCTATTAGCACCTTTATTTTTGTTCTTTTCTCTCACCAACTACGATCAGTTAAATTACAATTTTAAAAACGTATGCTTGAGTGAGCACGAGTGATTCTACTTTTTATCTAAAATAATCTGGAGAACCCTGTTACCATTACAAAAAAAAAAAAAAGAGAAAATACGAAAAGCACGAGTAGCCTCCAAGAACTGGTCGACGCGAAACTCGAACGAAATTCAACCGTCAACCCGAGGCCAGTTCGAACATACATACGATTACGAATCTCAAGAGTCGACAGTTCTTTGAGAGATAACCAAAGGGGACGATATAGAATATCACCTGTTATTCGCGACGCAAACGAATGAGAAAGCCTCGAGGAAGTTTCCGAGGCTCGCTAATAACTCCAGGGCGTCGGTGCTCGTTGTCGAGGCGCTTTAGTCTCCGCGGTAAAACTTGGTAACTCGAGGAGATAAAGGTAGCACGAGTCAGTGTCCCGAGGCCATACTAACGATCCTCCTCCTAGATCGCGCTCGTATCTCTCGGTCTCATCTTCTGGCTCGGAGATCTCTCGTCGTCTCCCACCTACCAGCCAAGTCAGCGAAGCTTTGTCAGCCTCCTTTGAAAATTGTCCTGCCCCCGTTCTCGCGTTTTTCTTGCCGATCGGAGGCGAAAATACGCGAACGCCGGCCATGCTCGGCTCCTTTCCACGCGAAAATTGTTGAATTCCATCCGTAATTTCCGGCCATTAATATCCAAGAGAATAGAGTTCTCTTGAAGGAAACGCCGTTCAATTTCCACTAATCCCTTTTTCTTGATTGTCTGGCTATGAAACTTGGCTACGGTGCGCGCTTCTCGCGCTGTACGAGAGCTTATTGAGCAATTGTTCGCGCGCGGCTTCTCAGTTCTCGGAGGGTTTAATCCGTTGTTGTTGGGTATTTTTGCGAGAGGGTAAACCACTCTTAATTACCTCGTCGTCGAGGCCACGGCGCCAAGTATCGCGAAAGACTCGAAAGGATTTCCCCAGCAGTCCTCCCAGTCCCGCGGAACGACGTTGCAGCCCAAGGAGTGAAAGATTAGCATAAAGTTAGCACGACAGTCGATACCTATATGTTCGCACGAAAGTTAAGTTGGCTGCCGGCTCTCCAGTCCCCAGATACTCTGTCCTGAGAGCTCCGTCACATTTCGATACGGGGCTTGATACCGTATTCCAGGACATCATCCACCGACGAAATACAATTTCTTCCGTCCGTGACTCTAACGAACTTGAACGTATGCCGCGATATTCGACGTTATATTCGAGGCGTCCTATATCGACGCTCGCAGCCCTCGGCTCCCGGGAAACCCTTTTGTCGTGCTGGGCGTCCCGTAACGGCGGACCAAGCCCAAAACATGCAAATTACTTGTGTCAAGAGAAATCGAAAAGTCCATTACCATTCCGCAATCTGGGGGTTTCGGTTTCGAGATGTGTACAGTTAATATTTAGGGGTCCCCACTTCCGCGCTGATTGAATCCCAGGCGATCGTATAAATCTTGCGAATTCTGTGACGTGGCGCAAAGCTTTGAATAGGAATGGCTATATAAACGTTAGAATTCATCGCTATAAAGTAAGAATTTTTAGTACCCTGCACATTTTCACGAAACAGTTTTCAATACACCTCCAGAGTTACCTACATATAATCGATATATTCCATGTGGATTAAAAATAACAATACTGTACGTACTATACAAAACGACGATACTGTATGCATCATAGAATAATAACAATGTGCTCTTAAAATCTAACAAAAGCGAAATCCCCACAGCGATCAAGTTATTCTGCATTCGGTTGATAAAAGGATACGG
The DNA here is from genome assembly GCF_026283585.1 of Hylaeus volcanicus. Classification (NCBI taxonomy): domain Eukaryota; kingdom Metazoa; phylum Arthropoda; class Insecta; order Hymenoptera; family Colletidae; genus Hylaeus; species Hylaeus volcanicus. The sequence continues at coordinate 1,395,740 of NC_071983.1, read as the reverse complement.
TTTAATTTCACCCAAACGGACCATGCATCGTTAAATTGGTGGTTCAATTGGATACCGAAAAAAGGGAGAAAAACACCCTCGAACAACACGGACGGAGGGTTGGAATTTATGCGTGACACCTCAGAACAGTAACAACCCTTTCGTTAGAGTCTACGTCAGAAGGCATGGTTAGTGTAATAATTTCGAGATCGCAGTCACGCTAATTCCTGGACTAATTGGCTACGTCAGGGTGATGGAGAGCGGGACGGGGGTGAGCTTACGGTCTCGTGGCGTCATGTTTACGATACGCAGGTGTGTGCGTCGCTTTATGGTTCATCTCGCGTCGTGAACTATGGCCTCGATCGATACCAGCGATACCGCTCGACCATCAGTAATTTTGGGAGATTAATCCCGTTTTGCCACTGCGACGAACATCCAAAAGCAGCGATAACTATTATTTTCACATCGATAAGTGATACCTTCTCGCGGGTGTTGCGGAACGTAGACACGCGAAACGAGGAATAAGAATTACTTATTCTACGTGATTCGGAATCTTTACTTTCTGTAAAAGACAGAAAGCGTTCTTCTGAAAGCGAACGTAAAGGTGTTTGAACAATTATACGACTAGTACATTAAGTGTTACAGTCCAGTTACACGACTTCGCACCCTCACAAATAAAACTCCCTCGTTCACTCTTTCACTCACTCGCTCGGTCAAGCGTTATTCCGCGACTGCACACCGGACACCCGGTAGAGTGTCATCGGCACATGCCGCTGTTAAGGGCAGACCTGTCTCAAGGGAGCACCGCAAACAATAGCAATAGGCTAGCCAAAGCCACCCTTCGAGGCAGCCTTCGGCGCTCTACGACGATGTCCTGCGCCAGTATCCTTCGACCTTCCCACCCTAACGCCCACGGTGGAAGGAGGCCAACCAAGGGAGAACGCGAACGGCAGAAAAAGAGGAAGTATACCTTCGGGAAAAGTTTAATTTCTTTCTGAGAAAGATGGCTGTTCCTTGTACTTCGCCGTTGCACAAGGATCCAGCCCCCTCTCCGTTCCACTCCCGTGTGCGTACACCCATACACGGTTAGCCACGTGTCTACACTTGAACGTACCTATCAGTGGGCACACGGACACGGCCGGGTTTCGCAGGAATTAATTTGGCCGGATGTCCCTGCTGGGACGTCTCCTCGCAGGCCTCGAATCGTTTGCAAGACGACTTTTCGGAACGTATGATACCGTCCTCCCCCAAAAATGTCGAATTCCATTTCCCTGTGATCACGTCGAATACCAGGTGAATCGAGTGAGCAACGAAAAGGACCGAGACGTGTCTTAACGTCGTCAGAGAGTTGCGATATGCGTCGGGGGTACGTGAGATAAGGATTCTTGAGGCTGAATAATGTCTACGAGTCTTTGAGGTATTTAAGGAAGAAATATAAAAGGGAAACCAAGTATCTTCATTTTCTGTGCGATATATACTGCGGAAATACATACGAATTTTTCAATATATCAATTTTCGTAAGAATGGAGAACATTCGAAAAGAAAGTTTCATTTTTAACACGGAATTGACGGACAATAATATTTGTAGCAAGAAATGTTCTTAATTTACCATAAAATCTTTACGTACATCCATTATATACATCACGTAGAAAATTAAAGTATCCAGCATTTTTGATTCAGGTCAATTATTTTATTATTATTCAATATACGTACAATAAACCCCAGCAAACAGATTTACTACGTTGGCTTAATTGTTACCAAAAAAAAAAAAAAAAAAAAAAAAAAATGTTGAATGCAGCTACGATTTTCACGCGTCCAAGGTGTGGTTTCTCTCCTTAATTGGGAGTAAGCAACGATTAAAATTAGATTTGCACGGGGTTTCACGCGATTTCGCAACACGTCGTTGCGGTTTCCGGTATCGATTTCGGATTTAAAGTATCGAGATACGTTTTCGCGCGTTTCCGCCCTCCGGTTTTTTTTTCGCGGTTGGCTTTTATCCGGAACAGAAATATTTGCGAACGAAGTTTGCCCCTCCCCCGCCTCCCGCGATTGGCGAAATCGCGGCAATAAATATTAAACAGTGTATAAATTTCTTATGGAAGCTTGCATTAATTCCGACTGTAGGTCGAATTGGATTTCGGACGAGTTCTACGTTGATCTCGATTTCGTGGATTCGGGGGATGAAAACCGCGCTTTTGTATCGAACGAATCGGGGAATCGAACGCGCTACGCTCGATCATGGAAGTTATATTTATATATATATATATTACTAATTAAATTGAAACGGTTCGATTTAGGTCTCCCCTACGAATGACAATGCAAAGTTTTAAACTAATATCTTAATCTCCTCACGGATGAATATTTCCATCGAGGTGAAAACAATATTTCTATGAATATAATTTACTTGATTTGATATTTAAACAAACATAATAGACGTGAAATAATAAAAATATATTAATTCACATTAGCGTAAAAATTCGTCTAAATATAAACGAACACATTTCAGACTACAAAATAAAAGCTTTACTTAAATAAAACATTTTTTTTAACAAAGTTCAAATAGGATGGAATACATCTAATTTTTATATTTCATATGGAAGTACACACGACTACAATTAAATCGACTAAAAAATAAAATTCCACAGGAATTCCCCTCTTGGGAAACTCTTCGGTCTGAATGTTATTAAGTGGCGGAGCTGATCTAATTTTTCCGTGTCGAAACTATGATATAATAGAAAACCCCCTTAAACTCGAATTATTAAAGGCGCGAGTGTCGCGATGATTAAACAAGGTGACTCATTGTCAGTTATTAGTCCTTCCGGAGGCCTATGATTATTTCGAATGGAATATTTTACTAATGACTCCCGGCAGCGAGGCTGGTTCGAGCGATTTCGAGCTCTTTCAACACCATCAAGTAATTGATTTCCACGTGGCCAGGCGCAAACGACCAATGGTTATATTTTCTGTGTAATTAATTTGTTCGTTAACTTATTAGCTTCCCGCTGAACGAACGTTTCGAATCGCGTTAACCTCCGCGTCCTCGCACCTAAATGAATATATTATTCTTTCGTCGATGTGCATCGGTCTCCTTCGCTACCAAATATTACGAAATTTCTTCAAATATATCCTCGCAAACGTACGCTAACTACTAAATTAGTTTCCTTTGCTATATGTAACTTATAAAATCGTATCGATGTATTATTGAAGGAGAATATTGAAATTCATTAATTATCATTTTATATACACTCTTTTTATTTTGATGGATCTGTTTCTTTTATTTTTTCGAATGTATTTTTATCTTTATCGAGTGCAACATTTTAAATTATGGTTTAAACATGTACACGTTGTATACAATCCCCATGAATTTCGATCTCGTTTCCCATATATTCGGTGGACCGTGGCAACGGCACGTTTATGAAAGAAATACCAGACGACGTGGTATTGCGCGCGAGCGGCAGCCGAATCCAATTTGGGTCGAATGAGAACCAGCAGGATGAGAGCCGCTGCAGTGTTCCCGCGGGACCACTGGGAGCAGTGGGAAGCCTCTGTGCCCGTGCTGGGGCTATACCCGGCTACACCACGGAAGGGGGGGACTCCCCAAGGAGGTAATTACCCTCCCTACGTTCGCCCAGCCACCCACAAGCCATCGCAACTTCAACTCCTGCCGGAGTTACATGCTAATACAAAACCAAAACCGGTTCCCAACAGCTTCGAGTGCCGTCGAAATTCATACATACATATATACGCATTCACCGGCGAGAATCGTAATGACGTCGAGGACCTGAAGAGTCCTGAACCCTTCGCGGCCGTAGCAAGCACGAGCCGAATCGTCAATGGGGATCCCGATGCGTCCCCGCAACGGAATTTCCCGTTCGCTATATTTTCTTTAATTCGACAATTAGGGAAAGGAATCGCTTTCCTACTTTATTTCATTCTTTTTCTTACATATTTATGGAAGAGTAATTGTCTCGTACCTGTTCCGCGGTGGTCGTTGGAAAACTGATGATTGGAAGAGTTGATTTTGGCTTTTGTGGGGATTTCGACCGGCTGTTTATAGGGTTTAGGGGAACACCAGACTTGGTTTTGCCGATTGCGAGGGGAGTGGTGGTGTTCTTTTGGGGGAGAAATGTGACAGTGATTGCGTTACGTGCGTATTGAGCTGGAAGCGTTTTTGGAAGGGTTGTCCTAATCTATGTATCAATTTCATTTTATTTGCAACAAATTTTCACGTCCATATACTATTTCTTTACTAATCTGTCTATTTATCGATACAAAATGAGAACTGAACCGCATTCCTACGCGCCAACTTCAAAACACATAAATTCTAAATATTTCATACATTTATTCCTGTCGTTCAAACGAAATAATTGCACGAAGGAACCTGGACAAAATTTCAGATTTCAAAGGCTCGATTGTTCCACGTCCAGCGGCCGCCGGTCTCGTCATAACGTAACGGGAAATTTATAATGCCAGGATGTGGGGAATTTGTTTTTTTTTTATTTCTTTTTTTTTTTTTTCGAGTCCTCGTTCACGCAGTATATTTCGGTACCAACGAGAAACTGATTACCAACAGTGTCCCAAGCGCGGCCTTGGAACTCCCAAAAGTCATACTCGTAAAAAAAGACTATTGTACACGGCGGACTTCCGGGTTATTTATACGAGTTATCTCTTCTCTGAAACCACGAACTGCGCGGCTGCAATGTTCTCGGCCGGTGACTTATGAGCGATGATAATTCCGGCAGCTTGAGTACCGCGGCTTTTCGCAGCCGGTTGCTTACCGCCGTAACTTGCTGCCCGGCTCCTTCAGCCGTCTTATCAATGAATTATTAACGCGTTTGGATAAACAATTAACTCGCGAGAAAGCCCTCGCGGAAGTTACGGATGCGACCACTTGCCGCGAGACTTTTTCTTCTCAAGATCTTGGGAATTGCGTTACTTTTTCGTGGAAAGGCCATTATGGCAATAGAAATGTATCGGTAATCGGTGATGACGAAGATTGACGATCGCGAGAATATTACTCCACGTTGAATAAATAAAAGGTGCTCTCGTCGATTGAATAGGTGACTAAATTGATTCTCATCCAAGTGGATTAAAAGAAAGATGAATACAATTCTTCCTAGTAAAGTACAGTCGAATCACCATCCAGGGCCATCGTTCACTCGGGGCATGATCGATACTCATGAAGCAGAAAAACACACCGATCACCTATACAGGGGGGAGGGGGGATTGAGGTTGTTTCGCACAAGTTACGCTTAAAGTTGCGCATACGTCCGGTGGGAAATTTGAATTTTGGTCAGTGTTCCTCGATGGTGGCCCAAGGTGGTTCGGTCTCCTATGCGCAGGAATGGGCTATGGGAGCCAATATCGCCGGGGTATGGCTCCCGTGGGATTACCTCAGCTCTTTTCCACCCTTTCTCGTATTATACACGTTCGTGTAGCAAAGGGGTCGTGTGCGTTGGCCCGCTTACCGTAGGCCGCGTATCCGAGCCCCCGTTCTGCTCGATCGCCCGAAATCCCATGAAATTTCAATGTTGACCCCTATTAGGAGAGGGGGGGGGGCCGGGGCGCTTGGAATTACGATGGTGGATTTCTGGGGAGGGCTGATAAAGACGGTCGCGGTCGACGCGTTTTCGAAAATAAAACGAATCGAGGCTACGTCACATTGAATTCGCCCGATGAATTTTCTTGTGATTCAGGTCGACCATTTATTTTTTAATTGGTAGACTGATAGATTAATGTGAAATACAAGAAATATTTACAAATACTTACTTCTCGCTAAAAATGTCGTTACATCGAAAAGTGACAGTGCAAATTTCGTTGCAGAGTACCTCCAAGACGGCAGGCCATCGTCCGTTCAAGGGCCAGACCTGGAGAACCAGAACAGCCTCGACAGCGGTGAGTGTTGATGCATTCCGCTATGTTTCCTTCCTCTCTTTGCGCGTCGCGGATTATGGCTCGATCGGCCGTCCATGAAAGGGCGACCTCAAAGACCCCGAGACCGGGATTCTTAAGTAGTCCCGTGACCCATAAAAATCTCGGCGATCCCAACGAGATCCTAACAAGTAGCGATGCTCGAGCGATAAAGAGGGTTGTCTCCCTTTCTGTTACTCGTTCTCGTTGCTTGGCTCCGAGAAGATTCAGGGGTGAATTTTTCAGACGAGCATCACCTTCGAGGGGAACGGACGCGGTGGAAATTTGGACGCAGTTGGGAGACTCGAGTGGGTGCTAGGACGATTCCGCTAAGCCTCTAACACTGTTTTATTCGAATAAAGGGGAGGCATGATCCTACAGTAACTAACAAGGGAAGTTAGGCGGCTGTTACACGACGAAAAATTTAAATTTTTGCGGAAATAAAATATATAGAATATCGATACTAAAATACACGTATACGCTGTTTAAAAGATAAGGCGTATTTTCATTTAAATCTCGATTCTTTATCTGTATCAGTGAAAATATGAACTTGCACAAGCATCCACTTTATTTATTTATTTCTGCAAGAATTCCAATTTTTCCACGTATATCGCTTCTCTTTTAGGAAATTTAAAAAAATTCATTAGAACACTACCCAACAAGCTTCAAAAATTAGAAAGCTTCACCGAAAGACATTCCACGCCAATTTTGACGCTTCTTCGTGCCCCGAAACGCGTTCCTATTAATTTTAATCGCGCAATTGGATGTATCGAGGCAACCTTTTATCAAGTTTAAGGTTTTCAGCGTACTCGGGGGACACTTTCAGAATTTACTGCATATTCGGTTTCTACGAGCGTGCGTTTCCACGAACTCGACACACGCTTATGTAATTCGATTACCGGGGAGGTAACAGAGGACCGAGTTCGGTTTGACTCGGTTTTACTCGACCAATCCTCCAAAGTCCATTACTAGATACAGGAATATTGTCACAGACACAATTAACCATTTCATTTGATTGATCTAGGACAGCGGTTCGAAAATGGGAGATGCACGCATTTCATGGGGTGCTCATCCGATACCAGTTCAAGCTTACACTTATTTGAAAAATTGATACAAAGGAGGATCCATTCAAAGAATTGTTTTTTATAAGAAATGTGTAAGGTCGAATCGATAATGGAAAGTGGAAAATTTAAATGAATTTTTGAAGAGTTTGTAGTTTGATCTTCATTCGTAGGTGAAACGCAAATAAAAATGTTTAGTGTTCAGTTTTTATAGCTCACAAGAAGACACATATTCGATGGACTAAAAACAAATGTGGAATATACAAAGTAAACTATTTTTTTGAAAGAAAAATGGACGTACATCATGTCGTTTACAAATGGTAAACACATTTAACATATAAATAATTAAAATATAATTATATTATATTTTAATTTTTACAACGAAATTATAAGAAAATTCTGTCGAGGAAACGTGCAGGTGCCCACTAATTAGTTAACCTGCTAAATGAATTCCCAGACGATCTCCTGTACCTCGACTCTACAGTAAACCAGACTTATCCGCGAGTCGTGCGCGTTTCTTGAGAGCATGATCGATATTGCGCCCTCGCCGTCGACGTACGAGTTCCCGCGGAATTGTGATGCGGCCGCGTTGATTCGATTACCGTTTAGTAACACAGAGATTCGGCTTTAGTTGGAGGATAGAGGAAGTTGAAGCTGGGTCTCCGGTCCGTGAGTAAGACCGTGAGTGGGTTGGTTTGGCCGGCGGCTAGCCAGCTAGTTAACGTACTCCTGGGAAGACATAAATGTGTCCCTTTAGTGGCAGCTTCCGTTCTGCGTATGCTCGGCGAAGGGCTCGCCGATTCGGCCACCCTTTGCCCACTCAACTTTCTCGAGCGACGTTAAACGCCTCCGCGTAATTAGAGGATTTTTACGTCTCTGGGCGATTGCTCTCTTTAACTTCGTAGGTTAAAGAACGGGTGGGGGTAATTAAGCAGCGACTCGAGCCTCTTAATCCTTCTTTGTGCGAATCTTGTTTTATCTGCCATAGAAGAAAATATTTTGGTGGTCCGAGTTAATTTGTACTTAAATAAAAGAATAAGTGATTGCACTTTCGTACATATATAAGTAGCTACAGTACGGGTTTAGCAATCCCGAGGTACCCGAGCTATAATAGGGACCAGTGGGTCCCAAACAGATATACATATTGTATAAAGTAGGCGATCATGGATAGTTTTAACTTACTACCGAACGATATTTTATAAATTATTTAACTTTTATTCTTCGTTACGTGGTAATGGAAACAGGAAATATATCATGGTTAAATAATCTGTAAATAAATTGTTTCGATCGGGTGTATCCTAGCCAGAACGATCATTCGACGGTATAGTTATATCAAATTGGAAATAACAATCACGCTCCGGGTGGTAACAATAAACGATGATATTTAATTGTGAGCGGAATCCGCGCGACTTTAATTAATAGTCACGCGCACACAAGGCTGGTTTTATTGATTTTGCTCGCCGCTGTGGATAAATCAATGTTTAATTATAAGGGTAGTCAGCGAACTTAATTAAGAGTAGCAAATATATAAATGTCGCCAGTGACTTGCCGCAAATTAAGCCGAAACTAGAACGTCGCGAGGTTTTCTTTTGAACTCTGGAATTAACTCGAGTAGATCCTTCTCGCTAAGAAGAAATTCTCGCTGGAAGTGGTATCAACCATTAGAGACCGGCCAGATTTAATGGGATCCTCGTACGCGTGGAGGCAGTTCGTATTTAGGGATACACAGGTTGTGCTTGTCGAGCCGTGCTAACCCTTAATTAATCCTTCAAGTTCTCCGACCGTCTCCTCTCTTCGTTTCTTGCATTATCTTCGTCCGGTGAGATAGTACTTTGGTTTGCGTCTTGCGAGAATTCCATTGGACTTTGCAGTCGGATTCACGCGTGACTTTGCTCGAAAGACGACCAAGTACCGAGTGAGTGTAAAAGCGATCATGGTTTGTTGGAATGGTGGTTCTGGTTAGGTTATTAATACCTGCTTGCACTGTTACTGCTCTCACCATTGTTCCTACCGCTTTTACAATCACTATTACCGTTGTCATCGTAATTGCCACTGTTTAGTACATATATTGTTGTTAATGTCATTGATGGTATCGTTACATCTACTTTGGCTAGGGTCAATCTATTATTTTAGTTAATACTACGTCAGGCAAATTCGAAGTTCTCTCCCTCCACTTGTTATCGAAATTAAAGAATCGATTCGGCAAGGTTCGGGAAATGGTCCGATGGAAGGCCATCGCGATTCAACATCGGTCCCGACGGACTTTCTCGGATTCACGAGGATCCCAATCTCTTAGGCGGGTCGCATATTTTTGGTCTCAGTCAGTCACTCGATCCTAATCCCCCTCCTACCCTCCGCCTCGTCTCTCACTCTCTCTTTTTTCTCTCTCTCTCTTTATACCCAGGAGACCCATTGCAACTTTAAGCGGCTCGCATTACGAGCGTTCGGCTCGCCTCTGGCGGGTTCGGGGATCGCTCGAAGCTGTTCCCTTCTTTCTGCTCTTAATTTAGCCGCCCCTACGAGACTGGCCGGCTCCGTGGCGCTTGTTGTCCCTCAAGCCACCCTTGGAATTCATTTCGGTTGTTTATCCGTAACCGTGGAACGAGACGATCCTACGCGATCGACGGATTAAGCCGCCGTTCGCGACTCGAGCGTTTCGTTTACGAAGCGACAAAGGGTTGGCGACTCGTGATTAATCGCGCTCGGACGTCTTTCGCTGCCTGTGGGTTGGGACGCGCGTAACGCGACCACGGATCCCGTTCCGTTCTCCTGTTTTCGGCACGTAATTGGGGCGCTTGTCAGACGCAATTACGTGTTATGATTATATGGGAGATTTATAATTTTTTTTTTTTTTTTTTGTTGACTTGAGCAGCTTTTCGGGGGACGTCTTGGATTAACTGTTTTGGGGCCACTTTTAACATTATGTGGAAGTATGATAGTAGAGTGTAACGGTAATTGGGAAAACGATATAATGGGAATCATGGAACATGCGTAGTTGTGAGTGGATTTAGTTTTGTTTTATCTTCTGACATCTAGGTTGCTTTAGTACTATTATCATGATTACTGCTACAGTTATCATTACTACTATCACTGCTACTCGATAGCTTGTTTGTAAGTCGAACAATGTTGGTTGCCCTGTGTGTTGGGACGTCCCAAGTTTGCATTCAAGGCTGACGTAGAACAGAATTCCGTCAGCCACGTGTTGAGACAAGACTAGTTGAGCATCTTCTCTGATTAGCTAAGCCCTAACAGCCTCGGTGGACACGTTGAAAATTTAACTCGGGTCCGTCTTTGGACACCGAGAAGCCTCCCCGTTGGTCATTAATTATTCGCAACGAACTAAGCCTCCTTCCTAAAGTACACTGCCGCTCAGGAGTCTGAGAACACCCGCTATTTTTTATAGGAACTTCGATTCATTCAACAGAATTCATTTCTACACCCGATACATTTTATGTTTTCGTAAGTGTGTTGACACACCTCCCCCTTAATAATTTTACCCTATTTTTCGTTGATCATACGGCCATGTCGAAAATGAATTTTCTCCCGAAACCTAGGCTCGGAAGCGATTTGTAGAACGAGCAGAGTATAATGAGTCCGTCAGGCTAAAAATTCTAAAGCCTCCTTCTGGACTACCCTTTATTTTCTTTTGCAGGCCGCGTGTCCCACTTGGCGCGTTCCGAAAATTTCCGGTGGCGTTCGTGTCGGTGATTTCAATCGCGACTCCTTCCGATTTATCCCCGTCGATTTCGCCTAATTGACGTTAAGTGAAAACGATGTCAATCGCGCGTGCAAACTGGCATCGATCGGTTCGGAAAACACCGACGAAAAAGAAAGGACAAATAGCAGCCGGGGGTGGAGCGAAAGCGAGAGGGATGATACGCGACGTGGTCCATTCGCTATAGATTCCACTATGGGCGAATTCTTATTAAACCAATACTTTGCATATACTTTTACCAGGGTGGTATAATTAACATGGATTTAAATTTTGGTACAGTTTAATGGCATCAGGGGGATGGTCTTTTAGGGTGCAACACATTTTTTGAGAGTTAGTGGCAGATTGAGAAAGGATTGAAAATTTTGTTTCAAGTGGAAAGGGATATTCATGTATTCAGTCATAACTTTTTGTAATATGCAAAAATTAAATGATGCAGTATCGAGAGGGTTTGGTGCGATAATCGTGGTTTCTCCGTATTTTCAAAAAACCTACTCCATGGAAATTTGTCCATAATGTCCTGTCTTGTAGCCTATACCGTGTAACTCGAGCAAGGGCGACGAGAACAGCGCGCGCGATAAAGATCAGCGTGAAAATGACAGAGGCGAAGGTAAACAAAGAATCGTAGGGAAGAGAAGCTGTGCTCGGGCCGAAATTGTTTTGTCCCGGATCGAATTTCGTGTCCAGGGGCTAACGGTTGAAGTCAACGGTAATTAGAGAGGACGGACGTGGACACGGACGAGCACTTTAAATGTCCGCCAGGCGTCGTCCTGCTGGTTTAATTCGCTTATTATTTAATAAAGTTCTGGCACCGTTGGCTGGACCGACGTCACGAGCCTTATCTACGCAATTTTGGGCATATTTGGCGAGCGATCCGCACTATTTTTGGTATTTTTCAGTAATTTTGTCCGTCGACGAAGCGAGAGGATCACTTGAACCACGACCTTTTCGTATAGCATGTACAATTCGCGGCAAGTAAAGCTTTTTGGTGTCTCAGTCTGCAGAATGTACTGTTAGATCGTAGAGAATTGTACCGAGTCGTTTTAGAACAGTTTTGATATTAATTAAATAAGACTTGCAATGCCATTATGATGTAACTAGTCAAAAATCAATACTGATCTCAATTTACTATCGTTTACTCTCTTAGCTTTTGGTATTTCAGACTTTTTCGTTTAATCGATCCATTTCTACGATATAATTTTTAGTAATGTTAGAAAAAGTTTGAAACTTCCAGTATTTACCAAGCGATACAAACACGTTACGAGGGTCTTCTGGCAATTCTCTTATTTACCGACCGCCGGTGTAATCGAGTTTGCTGGTAGTTCGCTCGTTTTCCGCTGCGCTGCACTCCATCGATAATAATCCTATCTTACATTCAAAATTTAAATTTTCCTTCGTAATAGTTTAACAAAGTTATGACTAGAACATACACTAAATCTACTATCGTATTACTGTTTCTAATATCGCTATCATCATTTATACTCCTTTTTCTATTGCTATTAGTGAGTATGAAAATATTAATACTTCTGCGTCAACTTGTACTACTACTTGTAATACAATTTTTATTACTGTTATTGCACTACAATTCAATTTCTATTAGTACCATTCCTACTACCATTAATTTCTTTAAACAATACTGCTTCTACTGCTACAACGATCACCACATATTACTCCTTCCACTATCGCTGTACTACTTCTTCAACTAGTACTCTCAAATTAGTTTCCACTGGCTAAGAATTAACGAACGAGGAAATTACTGTTATCCCCTCCGTTCAAAGAAAGATGAGCATTTCGTATTCTACCGACGTCCACACTTAACAAATTAGCATCCACGCAAAGGCATCGCCGTCTTCCGGTAGGTACGGAGCTCCCGCTTTCATAGCTTCCGCCCCCGGCGCTAATAAAATAATAAATACATGTCGCGGGGGCCATGGATGGGGAACGACGGCGTTTCGCACCTGCGAGGTGTCTCTTCCTTCTTCTTCTCGCACCTTCTACATGCTACACGTCTCCCCAACCCTCTGCAGGGCCGTACCACCGCCTTTACACCCCCTTACAATGCCTTGGCGTACATTACATACAACACGGTTATTTCTCCAGGGAGTTTTCTCGCGTGAATTCCGCGAGTGCACGCACACTCGCACCCACCACGCTTATTTACGCGAACAGAAAAGCCACGCTCGGAGAGTTCGGTGAGAATTTTCACTGGCAGCCCTTTTCTGCCCTCCCTTTCCACGAATTTTGCTGGTTTCGGGAGGGAATTTTCGAGGAAATCGCAATTTATTCGAGGGTTCCTTAGGTCTCGGTTTGGTCTTGTCATTTTCTGTGAGATGATATTTTCTACAAATTTTAAGATTAAAGAAAATTAAAGAAAATTAAAAATGTTCGAAAATCGCATTTTTTTGTTAAGCCGAGTCTGTAACTGTTTCATCATCTGTTGTCAGTTCTTCAACCAGCCCTTGAAAAAAGAACTATCGCTCTAAACAGACACACCCTAATACATACGTCCTTCGCAGCGAAAAGGGTTAATCCAGCGACCCAGTAGGTTAAATCCGTACGTCGACTGGTATTTTCGGCCGTTTCGTCAGCGTGCGCGCAAATTGTTCAATTCCACATCCCCCCTCGAGTTGACATCGACAGGACAAGCCGCGCGTGTGGGTGTACCAGTTGCCGCGGCTTCTTGCGCGATGGGGGCGTTGTACTTCGCCATCCCCTTTCTCTCATGGCACCCGCGGGAATTTAGGCGAAAACTTTCGCCGGGCCGGCCAGAGGCGAGAAATTCTTACGGCGCCGGAAACTTTCCGCTCGGGCGACGTACTTTACCGTCCTGGCGATTTCGCGTTATCGCCCACACCCGCCGTCTTCGAGCGGCCTGGTTATCGTTACACCCTGGGAGGAACCCGCGGGCCCAGTGAACCCAGAAGTCGCTGTCGAGGAATCGTTAGCCGAGGATTGAATCTTTGGTCGACGTCGATTCGATGCGGAACGGGCAATTAACGACGAGATTTTAATTGAACGACGGTAACGATACGTTGGTTAGTTGGAGTACTTTTAATTAATAACCTTGCAGCCGATTCTCGCGTTGTTTCTTTCGAGTGACTCGGTCCTTGCAACAAAGTGCAGTGGCTATATTTCGATATACAACAAAAGAAAGGCGGGTGAGTAATCGAATGTAAATGGGTCAACAGCTCGATGCGGCATCGCAGCCGAGACGCGCGCGAGTTCGAAACGCCGTTCATTAAGCGTTTGGGCCGCTTTCCAATTCGAGATAGGATGAGAAAAGCCCGGCTATTGTGAGTCAACCGACTCAAACGATCGTCGCGCGCCTTTTGCGACGCGAAATTGGCATTATCGAGAATCCTTTTCGTTTGGTTGTCAAAAAACGCCTTCTTGGAAGGTTGACGCATAGTTTACTTCCATTTATAATTCTTTGAGGTCTGAATTTTCTTGGTAGCTTATTAATACGACTAGATTAACTCTTGTGTTCGGCGTGATTTTTTTTTAGAATAAATTAGCAACGAGATTAGATAGAAAATTGCACGCGCACTGCACATCGTGCACACTTGATACAAATGCACACGGGTTAAGTACACCGTACAATGTGTATATAATGTGACGTGTAAAAGAGAAAGAAAGTATGTAAATATGTCTCGCGAAGAATGGTAGAAAAGTTTCCCCAAGCCAGGATGTTTTAAGTGGTTAAATCTAACTTTCGCGAGTCTATGACGCGTTCTACACACGCCCGTGGCGATTGCGACAAGGTAACAGTATCCGCGCAGCAGCTCTGTTACGAATGCAAATGGGCTGAATTAATCCTGGCGAGGCTGAGTGCTCGGTAATCATCATTACCCGGGATTATTGTTTTCCTGGGGCGCCGGGGTGCGTCGAGTCTCTGAAATTTCGTGGGCGAACGGTAATACATGGCGAGCTGGGCGACTTCCGCGAAACCATTACGCTATTTCATGCTTTACAGGCTCTTCCAGACATCTCGATCATTGTTCAACAATTTTCAAATTCTGTACACGCGGTATAATACCGTACCTACACGGTACACATTGTCAATACTGTAAACAGTATGTTATTAAAATATACCAGGACTCTATCTCAAGGTGATTTTCCAGATTCTTGTGTTTAGGTTCTTGTTATTATGTGTAAATTCTCTCGAGCACCTCATTAACAAATCCTCATTGGATGATACTTTAAGGTTCGTGATAGTAATTATTGATTTTACATTCGAACAACTAGAGAATGCGCAACCTTAAATTATTCCTGATAGCAAGCTCTTACAATAAACCACTTTAACAAAATATTGTATATATCGAGCCCAGTCCAGAGGTTTATTGGTCCGGCAGTTCGCGACATTACCGCGGAACCGGCTCAGGGATCGGTTTAAAGCGCGCTAGGATCTATTTCGCAGCGTTATGCTAAACGCGAGGGCGATTTCTCCTCGGATCTCGTATGTCACGCATGTTAAGCACACCACCTTCTGCATTCGTATCTCGTACAGATACGAATGAGCGAACCTTGCCCCAGTTTTATGGTCCAACCGTACGAATAGCGGGACGAAACGCACCAAGTTTAGCGAAAGGTGACGCTTCTTTTTTCGCGTTCGCGTACGAAATATAGATGACAGGTTAACCTTTCGACACCTAGTGCTTTGATTCAACAAAATAGAAGGTACATATTTTCATTTAAACTTCAATTATAAGTGATCGAATATAAAGGCATAGAATTAACTTTTACACCTAATATAAAGTTTGGTACATACTTACACTTTGGTATAAACGTTGGCACTCTTAAATTTTACAACAAAATTCTTGCGTCAAGTATAGCATCCTAGATGTCCCACAGAACAGATTTGAAATGGAGAGTTTCGAGTACCCAACTGTTTTCTTTTGTGATCTTTGAGGATCACAGTTGGCTTCTTTCGCAGCTCGAGCCAGGCGAACGAGCTAGAATTCTTAATTTCGGCCCGGCGTCATTGAAGGCGGCTCGCGTCATCCTCTGCAGGGCCAGAGACGCATGTCGCGGCAAGTGAAATACAAAACGGAGCCGTGGAGAGACAGTACGGACGTACGTACCGCGTACAGGAATCTCCTGTGCGATAAAATCTGCCGACCTACACCTCGACTCGTTCAGAGAAGGACGCCGCATACGCCGCGGCCACGAAACCCACGGACCTCGACGATCCTTGATATTGAAACGAATAGATACGCGAGGCAGAAGCGGCTGCTCCTGATTGCCAGTCTCGATCGAAGATAAACGCGCCAGATAAGAAATTATATTTGCAATCGAGAGACTCGGGGACCACAGACTGATTTAAGGGTTACGTTCAACTCTTGGTGGAGTTTTATCAAACTTTGGAAGTGAGAAATAGGAGGAGGAAAAATGTTTGTCGAGGAGTCGAAGAGTCGAAGAGTCGAAGGGCTGAAGAGTTGAGGAGTTAAAGAGTCGAAGAATCTTGGAATCGAGGAGTCGATAAATCGAGGAGTTGAGGAGCTGAAGACGAGATTATGCATCGCTGAGAGTTGCAATAATCCGTAATGTTTTTCTCGAGAGTTCAGAAAGTTTAGCAACCGAATGTCTCGCGGGTTAGACGAAAAATGCCAGACCGCGACGGGAACGTGTCCGTTACAGCAGCAACGACGATTTCAAATTAAAATTCCACGGAGTTAATACCCGGTGTATTGCCAAGCGTTTAAGCAGCGAGTCGTATAGGTGCAATATAACTCTCGCGTACTCTGCATAAGCGTTTGGCATATCCCTTTACTGTTATCGCGAAAGAAACCGCAAATCTCGCCTCAACGGCAATCCTTTCTTTCCGCGAAGAGAATTGCAAACTGTGGGACGATGTCCTCCTCCCTTCCCCGTTGGCGAACGCACTTCCGTACGATTACACCGCCGTGCAATTTTTCATTCGACAGTTTTCTCCTGACGCGTCGTGACTCGATACGTTTCATCCTCGGCAACGTTTGCATCAGACGGAAATTCTGTTAGAATTCGTAAAAACGACGAAAGTTAAACGAATCAGTGGTTTTTGTTTTTTTTTTTCTGGAGAATAAATTCTTAGAGAGAATTAGGCTTTATTTCGAAGAAAAATTGTTATAGCTTTATTTAAGTTACTCTAGAGTAACGAGTAAGTTTTTATTCGGATAAAATGTTAAATCAGGTTGTTTAGTAGACTTTTGATGGCATTGAAATAAATCGGAGGTATTCTGGAATAATGGATCATTTTTTGTTGGAATAAATTGACGAATAAAAGTAGGACGCTCTTCTTTCACGCGTCGCTCGACGAATAGATGCTCTCTTTCAACACGTTGCCAAAGTGGTATGCAATACGCTCTTCTGCTTGGCAACGTGTTGGAAAAGAGCACCCGTTTGGCGAGCAACGTGTTGGAGAAACAGTGGTAGCGTTTATTGGTTCGTTTGTGACGACAATGAATTCTTACTCGAACGAATCTGGTCCGAGTAACTCCACAAATTAATTTCATAATTTTTCTATTTTTGTTTCTCCACTTGTGACGTGCATTATGACACTTACCCTAGAATCTCTTCGATCAAACAGTTCTAACAGTTCGAATTCTACTTTTTACGAATAATTGGTAAACAATCATTTATTCTTCATCCATTGCTCGAAACTCTTCGCATAAGAGTTTCGCCCATCCCCGTCCACTTCGATAGTTTCGTTTTAAGTGGTGACCGGGGTGGACCCCGTCGATGTCCACCAAAGCGTCGCGCGAAGAATGGCAGGCACCCATTCGATCACCAAGGGGACGATAGACGCTAGACAGAGCGTGGCAGCCGCAGGAATGCCACGTGTATAACCTTTGTCACGTGGGCTACTGTGGGAGCTGCCTTGAAGCGTAACGTGGGGTATAAATAAAGCCGTGTCCAATTAGTATTTGGGCACCGGTACGGTCAGATAAAATCTTCGCATTCGGCGATCACGAGAACGGATCACCTTCCAACGTCGTCCACGCAGAGACGTTGGGTCCTCGTGGATCTATTACGAGCGGTGACTCTTCGCATTCTCCTGCACTTTGACGCTCCGTGACTACTTTTCTCATCGAGCCGCAACCTTCCACGGACCTCTAGAACCTGAGGTCGATGGTTTCATTAACAGCTCGATCTTTGCTCTTATTTTTTTGTTCTACTGCGTAGCTGGAGTTGGATGCATTCTCAACGCTTCCTTAGGCCACGTTTAATGGGATTTTTGGTTTTCTGTTCAATAGAGTCCCTTCCGTGACTGTTTAAGGACACAATAGTATATAGACTTGACTTCTTTCCTTTGGCTCCCAAAATAAACTTACCATTTATTTATAAAACCCTAGGGTACAGGATTAATTTCTACAGGCAAAATGCTTCGCGATTTCCTGGAGTTTCCCGAGTTTCCTTCCAAGAGGTCCTTAAGTAAGATTCCGGGTGAAAGCAACGCGCAGCGACGCAATCCCGTAACGCGAATGTCAATTAAGTGTAAGCGTTTCTCTGCGGTCGACGCGTGGGCACACGAGTCGATTACAACGATGCACGCCAGATGCACGTGTGCATATCGCCAGGATGCGCCAGGCCAGTTGCGACGAACCATCCCGGCTCCTTTTTTTTACCGACTCGTCTTCGCTCTTCCCGTCGCGACGGCGAAAAGGCAAATTGCTTCGATCCTTGTCTAAACTGCCCCTCAAACCGCAATCGCTTAAGACCGGGACAATTAAACGGCTCGCGCCACGAGATTTACTCTCCCGAGAGGTGCTCGCCTACTGTTGCAAATCCGCAGGACAAGACCAGGGATGCGTTGATTTCTAAGTGCGATTCGCGAGTAGATACTGGCTAACTTTTGCTAGGTTATATGGGAACTGTTTGGAAAATAATGGGGAGCTGATTTCTGGCACAACCTGTAGATGGTGTTTTAACTCTCTACTTTTACATTTTTTTATTTAAATTTACTTAATTTCTTTCTTGTAGGATGACTAAAACGTGGAAGAGCGAACACGTTTGTTTGCAAGCAATAAATAGGACGCGAGAGGAATGGAAAAAATATTTGCATGTATATTGCCGCATGGTTGTGTAATTATCCGCTCGTAAACCACTAACGGACACCTTGTAACAGAGAAAAGAGGATGCACACGTTATTTAAAGTCCGAAGACGTACTGTTTGGTGCTAGCTCTTCCTCTTTGAGTCTTCCTCCAATTTCATTTCGTTCTCGACATATTTGTTAAATGTTGTATTAAACGCTGTCTTAGTTAAAAAAAAAAAAAAAAAGAATAGAACTAAGAGGTATCCAAACTATCAAATTTGATCAAATCAAGTACTTCACAGTTTTGCAAATTAATTACTTCTCGTAAACCAGCGATAGCTATCTATAGAAATGAAAAGTCTAACGACAGGTTTGTGGAATAATTAATTTCCTCAATATTGATTGTAATTGCACTGAATTACGAATTCCTAAATGTTCTTTCGACTTAAAACAAAAAGTGCCATAGTAAACTTTGTCTATATTGCTCAAACATGAAAGTAATCTACGTTTTTCGAATGCTTGCTTATCATTTTCCTCGATCGAAATAAAACTAATTTTCCAAAATACGTCCCCGGTATGATTCATATCGATAGTTTGGCGAGCCAGAGGAAAAGAGCTTTCACGCTTTATGTCTGCAACTTCTCCCGTTTCATTTTTCTATGTTTCCGTGGTTCGTTTTATTTTCCGTTCGATCATCCTTTTTCCCCCGTTTCTGTTTTTCTGCTTCTCCTTTTCTGTTACTCCTGTCGACGGGCCGAGCTCTCTCGAAGGCAACCGCGGCTCTCGACTAGATGTCGTGGATCGTAATCGAAAGAGTAGATGATGGATAAGGGCTCCAACTTGGAATAAGGACAATAAAACAGGAGAAAGAATACCGTCTATCCCTCAAGCTCGTCGCGAGACGAAATCGATAGATTACTTCTCTAACTGGCACTGATAGAAATAGATATATCTCGGAAAACTAATTTTTATAGAAACACGCTTAGGAGACTAACGGTCTAAGAGGGTTTTTCATTTTTAATGAAATTATTTTATTTATATACGTTAAATATTAGTAAATATCTATGCGAAACAAAGTAATTCAAAAAAAAAAAAAATATTTTTTCTTATAATATTCTATCGACGACTACATATCTACGACTACATAATTTAACTATCATCAGAAATTAATATCTAGTTGGTCCAAACAATAGATATTAAAATATAGACAAATTTTTCAAAATTATTATGTTCTATGAATACTTACTCTGAACGGTAATTGTTATTAATATTTAATTGAAGAGTGAATGTTACTGTATGCATTCCGAATATTGAATTACGTCAGAGACATTGATATTGTATTCGTTCAAACAGTGGATACTAAAATATAGAGCTCACGAGTAATGTCTCTAATGAATACTTATTTTGAACCGCGATTTTCGTTAAACGATTCTTTTGCTATATTCCTAGAACGTTTCTGTATGAAACGCTCGTGTAAGACAGAATATCGACGCTGACAAATCTGAAGTAAGCAACTCGAGTCACACAATTCTTCGACTCAGTTTGCACCTTGGCATCGCGTGTCCGTCGACAAGAACGATACAATTCCCGCTCAGGAGGAATCTCTCTGTCGCGGGAGGGTCGATTTATAGTCCTAAACGTATTCTCCATACCGAATTCAAGCCATTCGTCAGCAGAGGGCTCGTAAGAGCATCCGCGAAGGTCGGATCCACGTTATGGGAGGCTCGTGGTCCACAGCGTTACAGGGCGATCGCGGTGGTGGGCTGAAACGTTAGGGGTTGGGGGTTGCGTATAAAGCATAGGTCGAAACGAGACCTGGGGGTGCCGTGGCACGGACCCATGGGGTCCATGCTGGAAAAACTCGGCTGTTAACTGCTCCGACCGAGAGGCGAGCCTCCATCCCTCCCGCCACGTGTATTACCTCGCCCTGCACCACCGCTCGGACTTTTTTCACGATTCTTACAGAGAGACACGGCCACCAGGGTGTTTTCTCGTTACTCGTGCTTTCCGTAGCTTCGAAACGATTGCCGGGACGCTGGAAGTGAGGCGGGTTCGTCGGGAGGAAATTGAAAGTTGGCGACGTTCGAGGGAACGCGTTCCGAAGCGTTCGAACGGTGGAAGCGACTTTTGTTCACTTGGAATATGTATATATATATATTCGTATATAACATTCATTGACTTATGTCACTATTACCAAAAAAGTCCAATATCCTCAAAAGTAATCCTTTCAAAATAATTCCTCGTTAACTTTAAAAATAAAATAATTCAATTCATTTTCACGCCACCAGAGTCTTCTACCTTGCACTAAGCATTCACCTACATTAAAGAAACCATCATTTATTCCAACTCATTCAACGCACCTACCCCTTTTCTAACACATTCTCCACATTTCTCAAACTCTCTTCTACAGCGCCTGAATTTCTCTCGCCTACTCTCGCCTACTCTCGCCATCCTACATCCTCCCGAACGACTTAGAATCCAACCCGATTGAAAACGGTCCTGTCTCGAAGGAACCCAGCGTTTTTCTAATATTTGATTACCGTTGCCGCGACGTCGGGGTATATCCTAGCACATCTTAGTCGAGGAGAGTAGGAGGAAGCCACGGCGAAAGGCCAGGGGACCAACAATCGGAAAACAGCGTTGTTGGTGGTCGGCGCCGGCTGGTAGCAAGAGCCAGAGACGCGAAAGTGCCGTTCGAGGATTCCTATTTCCCACGATCCCACGACTGCCATACGAGCCCCGCAATACTCCGTCTTTCTCTGCACTGCGGTAATCATAATTACACCTGCGGGTGTCTTCTTATCGCTCCACGCCCGATCCCTCGGCCCTTACGGCATCCTTCGAGAATCCTGCCGCTTCCTCGCTCCCGCCCGTCTTTCTTACTCGAACTTCCTCGCGGGGAACCGAAGTCTTCTTGGACCATAGGAGCCTGTGAACTCCAGGCCTCAGGACCCTGGGAGCTTGCTTGTTTCGTAATAGGACGGTTGAGTTTTTCTTAAGGGGGGAGAGGAAGATTTCTTGATGCTGAGTTCAAGTATGGGAAAGCGAGATGTCGCGAAAATTGGCGAGGAGAATGGTGGAATTGAATGTGTTTTGAGGCTGATTTGGGAAGATTTGAAGCGTTGTGTGTCGAGGAAGAACAGGTTTTACGTGCAAATTGAGTGGAAATTTGAGCAACAATTAGAAGAGTAAAATAGAATCTGGAGAGTAAAATATTTAGAGCTGGTCATTTTCTGCATTGGACTAAAGGAAGTGTGAATTCTATTTCTTCAAAACCATAAACGTTCATGAACTTTTATCTTGAAAATTATCAGTTTTCTGGCAAAATTATACAGAAAACTCCAAATAATTAACTCTTATATTCCACCTTCACTTTTTCATTCCCCACTGCATTATCTCATCTCTTAACTCAAGAAATGCAACGAAGACGTCAAATAAAAAGTTTGCCTTCAAGAAAGTATCAAAAGACGCCATTTTTCAGCTGGCTACAATTCCCTAATTGACGAGGCGTCGCTCAAGATACATCGACGCGATTACCGACGAGGGAATGAGTAATCTGTCCGAGCACAATTGCGCAATTTAATGCGCGACAGGTGTAGCCACAGGAAAAATTATGACAGGTACTGTCTTTCGGTGTCGCCGCGCGCACGTGGTCGTTTTCGAGAATCTCGTTGGGTCAAGGTGGATCGGTTCGTACCGTCCAGAAACAATGTGTTCAAAGTTTTGTTCGCAAACGTGACTTCGTGCGTATTATTACCCGTGTAGCTTCGTTGCGCGTTTCTTTTTTCTTCGAACCTGTTATTTTTATTCCTGGCTACTCTTTCGAGGATTCGAGTTCGTTGAGTGATTAGATGAGAAGGGTTTGGGAGCAAAGAATCACACGAAATTCAAACTTGGATTATCCACTTATTAAGGATTGAATTATACGACAGACACTG
This sequence comes from Hylaeus volcanicus, assembly GCF_026283585.1. Lineage (NCBI taxonomy): Eukaryota > Metazoa > Arthropoda > Insecta > Hymenoptera > Colletidae > Hylaeus > Hylaeus volcanicus. The sequence goes on along the minus strand of NC_071983.1, from coordinate 1,373,128 downwards.
ATAATAATTTAAAAAAAAAAAAAAAACGTCTCGGAAGAGATTAAGTTACTTACAATCGAACAGTTAGATTATTGAAATACGTTATTTCAAGATTCTTGTACGCGAAAGTATTCCCATCTGATTGTACAAGTTTCAGTCCACCCTGTAGAGTGGTTGGCGCGAGGGTGGCGCGCAGTGGCGTAACACGACGGGGAGATCTTGGGTGGTATCGCGTCCAGGCATCCTGCGGTATACACGCGTGCTATATCCACGAAAGGCGGTGGTCCCCGTGGGAGAGATGGAGCACGAAGCACAGGAAGCCCGTTCAATCGGTGTCCAGGGTGCATTTGCGTCTAATTCAATGCATTATACTCCCCCTCCCCTTCCCCCCCCACCCCCCTCGTACACCCACAGCCGCCGCCGCTGGCTAACCACTCTCCGCCCTGGTAAACGTTTCCTCGAGCTTCTGTTACGTGCTCGATCGAATAATTCCTGATTCCACTCGATGAGGATTTCCTGGCGATGCTGATAGCCGACTTTGGCCGACGACATTGACGAAACTAGGACTACGATGACGCAGGTTGATGTTGGATGGGCTCTCTGCTGGGAATTTTGGGTTGAGGGAAGAGATCCTTAACTTTGGCGGCGACTAGGGTCGAAGGAGACTTTAGGCATTGATTCGAGTCTACCGACAGGGTAGCTGAAGAAGGATAACATTGTTCGGAGATGATAGGTTTAGAGAATTTGGAATTTTTTTAGCACTGGACATAGAATTTTTACTAATTGCGTATTAAATGCCCTAAGTTTGAAATTTGATACCGGACTTTTAAATCGCATTGTACACTTGCAATCGGTTTGTTCTTTATATTTTGCTGTATGCATGTTGCCATTGTATAGTTTTCTTTCGAACGAACGTACAATTGAATTACCCAAACGTAAAATATAAAATATCAAATCACTGAATGTCCGTATTAAAAATAATACTTAGAGTTCAAGCGAACAACCATTCCTCTGGATGATTATCGTTGAGAATCAGTAGGAACACGCCAGCGATATTCGGTGGAAATCGACGTACCAGAAGCTACCAGAGAATCCCTACACGAGGTAGGAAAAAGAGTTCCGCGATTTCGGAACAAAAAAGGTTCGAATTGGAGAAAACAGGGACGAGTCTCTCCCGTGAGAGAATAGATCCGTGTTCGGGCATTCGTGAGCGGGCCTTGGTGTCTTGCAGGGGCGGTTTATTGTGGGCCACCCTTTGTACACGTTTCTATAACCCGTGACAAGATGATTGGGGTATCTGGTTTCGTCCTCGCAGGTGAATACGCGCCCGTGGGTTAAACGTCGAAAAAACATCGGGCATAATGTCGATTTCTTTTTTCCGGTAATTATCGTACTCGCCTAAAGAGATATCGTGTTCGGTATCTGATGTCCACCCGTAACAAACGAATTGAGAAAAATGGCTGAAATACCTGTATTAGGAATTCTTCAAATTCCGCAATGCCAAGCGTACGTACAGAGAAATAAAAGTAATAATAATTTTGAAATTCTTGCAGGTCTTTTTTATTTGATCGAATTGTTCAGAAAATTTGTGGCAAGTTTTAAGAAAGACTCAAGGGCACGTACAAATTTTGATACGTATTTACACGATCTTTAGTATTTCGAATCAGTGTCTCGATCTCAAAATTCCGAATCTCCATTAACCAAAGAATTTCCCACCGGGTTCGAATCGAAAACGATCGCCCCCCCCCCCCCCCCCCTTTGGGGCCAGGGGCCCTCGTAGGTGGAACACGCGCCCTCGGTACTCTCCGTCACCGTGGACGTATCTCGGAGGGGTCCATACTTTGTTTTATACCCCGTTGGCCGCGATGGTATCGGGTTACGGCACCACCTAATGGCATAAAGGGTACGCGGTGTGGGCCCCATCGGCTCTCCACGGACAGGATATCCATTCTATATTATATTAAATCCTGGGCCTTGCCCGTTTGTTTTTTCTTCCGTTCTACTCGTCGTGGAACCGTGAGGGAACGAGAGGTAGCGGCGGGGGTGAATCGTTCGACGAAAACGGGGTGGCTGGGGGCACGAAGAAAGGGCGGTGCTGATTTTGGTCTTCGGGGCCCCATTGTCGCGCGTCGAGCTCGGGGGACATCCGATACACCACGGGACCCCTTGCACGAGACGCGCACGGTACCGAACCGTACGTAGCGCGAAATGGAGCGAAACGGACCGATTCGACCGATCCACCCTTCCTGGAAACTTTAGAACATCCGCCGGAATCATCGATTCCGGGACCCTCCCTCCCTCAGCTTTTGCCGATACCGACGCGTTGGGTATCTCGGTTTCGGTTAATTACCCTAATTACGCGCGCCATCCGGGACCACGGGGTCGACGATGGCTGGCGGGTCGCTTTGGTGAGAACTCTCCATCGGTTGGGTAAACTTTTGCGAACAGAGAATGGAATTATTTGTACGGGGATGAATTATTGTTGTTTTATTAGCGTTGATTATTATGGGGCGCTGGATGCTGCGATTGATATAGTATTTTTGGTCCTCTTTGGTGTGAATGTATTTGACTGATCGTGAAAAAGAAATTAAATACATTTATGAGAAATGTTTAAATTCGAAGAGCGTGATGCGGAAGAAAACGTATTTTCGAAAGATGACTGAAACGTTGGGGTTAAACCTTGGCCCGAGGATAACGCCTAGCAAGGTACGCGTCTGGAGTCGAAATTAACGCAAGACGAAGCACGACTGGGGTTGATTCTCTCCCTCTTTCACCCTTGGGACCTCCTGTAATTCATCGCAAGAGGTTTCCCGTCCTCGACCCCTACCACCTTTGGCAACCAGAGAGTCGAACCCGGAGCAAGGTCGGGATGCCGAATTACTTGTAAATGTTTAAACTTCTTTAGACCAACTCCGCTGACTACCTCTAAAGCAGCTCCCGTCGTCTTCGTCCCTTAAAATTTCATTCCAACGACGATTCCTTCGAATTAACTCGTTTTAATGCCGAGGATGTTCCGTGTCGTCGCAGGGATGAGAGAGGCTTTGCGAGAGAGTTAAATAAATCTGTGATTATTCTATTTTCACGCGATTGTTTGGCAAATCTCGAATTTACTTGGTTTTTCGAATGTGCAGGTGAAAAATTTCATATGTTACAGTTGAGGAAATGGAACTGCATCTGCATGCAAATGTCTAGTATTTATACATGAATTTTTTATTCGAGAGTTAACATTTACTCATACAGGAAAGTGACGTAGGATCCTGCGATGTTGATATGAAAATTAGAATTCGATGATAGAAAACAATGGTTGCAAATAGAGAGAAAGTGAACAAGGGAGGTTATAGATATTAACATATTTCCATGGAAATTGATCGAAACATAGTTGAAAGTACATACTTTAAATACACACAACATATATTTTTATTAGACATACGATATCGCTAGAAAAATATTCCCAAATGTTAAAACTTTCTGACCAGGAGGTAGTGCATCCGCCTAAATTTGTAAGATTGCAAACGCGAATTATTATTACAAAACTAGCAACGTCGGTAAAGTTTAAAGAAGCTTTTTACTTACGAGTCCTTCGTTGACCCTCGGAGGGTGTTCCCGACAAAAGGTCGTGTCAGGAGATATCCGCAGGTTCCTGCGGGAGCCGATGAAACGTGGAGGAAGCGGGAACAGTGCGGAAGGGTGCAGGGACGGAGCCCGTTTCCCAAGGGCCCGCGTCGAGTAAGATTGGCTCCGGTGTTGACTTCTCGTGGGACCGAGACTCAATTAAACTTTAAGATGATATGCGCCAGACCTGGCCCCCTTCGTCGACCCTGCTCCTCGAAGTCGTCCTCTCGATTCTCCCCGCATCGATAACCGACGATTCGAGGCTCGCGGATGAACATAAATTCATCCGATCCGAGCTGGGAACAATTATTCGTCCCTCGTAAATCGAGGAACTTATTTCCAGGAACTTTACAATTTTTCAAACATTCTTAAGCCAGAGATGGACAAAATTTGATTGTGTCGAAAGAAAAAGTATAGCGACGTTATCTACGACATTTATTGAATCGAATAGTCACATAGAGACATTGCAATTTTAATTTTATATTTAAATAATAGGTCTACAAACTAATTCTGTGTCTTTATATTCAATAATTCGATCGTCATTTTGTTATTATACGTTAAATTACCAACCTTTTATGTTCTCGACTTGGTCTTTAGTGTACTATGTGTACGAAGGTTGGCGGCCATAAGTTTGCTTCACTGTCCACATGCTACGTATCGCGAGTGTGCAGTTATTTCTCGGGATTAAAATAATTCCAAGATTACAAATTCACTGAAAAATTAATTAAGCTCGCTCGACACGGAAACGCTATTAAATCGAGGTCGGGGCGAGCGAGTAAACACGTCGATCGGGTTAAATATATAAGTGTTCCCGGACATTTTCAGTTAAGTTTCATCGAGCTTGCCAATTTCGAGGAGCTGACGATTGGCTCTCGAGGTTGGTTAAATCGAGTCTGATTAAAGTACTCCTCGAAGATTTCGAGACTTTTAAATTTCCGAGCGAGCAACGACCGTAATATAATTACATTCCGGCGATGGCTGGCACTGTCGAGTTATATCAATTCTATCCGAAACATTTCGGAGTGTCAATTAAACCTGTGGAAACGACCGAACGAATAAAACCGAACTCAAAGAAGATCTGCTACTCTCTACCGAGCAGACAATATTAAGTAGAACCGGACTTTATTTTTATGAATGTTACATATACATACACTCCATCTACCGTGCGAGTCAGAAATTTCAGTAACACGTTAAAAAGATGCTCTATATTTTCAGATAAAAATTCACAAAGAGGCCAGCATTCTTCCTCTGCCTGAAATATGGTGCCCTTTAACAAAATTTAACTATCGCAATAATTATTCCAGCAATTTCGATTCTTGCCTTGAATTTAATGATTTTCTCTTATCACCTTATCAACAAATGTACCCCAACAAGTAGACCCCCGAAGTTGCTCGACTCGCAAAACATTAAACCAATAAACCATCGTACGGGATATCTTCTCTTTCCTCCGCGGTATCGAATCATACGGGACTTCCTCGGTAACGGTAATAAAATTATAATCGTAAAAACGATAATTCTGTCATCACCGCAATCAGCGATCACGGTGATTTCGTGACGATTTCTTTCGCGGAATGATATCGCGTCTCCACTCGCCGGTTCTAATACATTATACATTTTCTTTTCACCGCGGCGTAAAAAGCGCGTAACGAGCGATTTTACGGCGCGACAACAGCGGCAAAAAGTCCCGTAGAGATGGAAAGAAACGGAATGCCTATCGGGTCTAAAGAGCGGAGGAACGGAGTTATTCCCACACTCCGTGGACGACCTCACCGCCGTGGAACTTTTCTTATATCTTTTGTCTTGTCACCCCGTTCTCCTTCCGTACAATTCGCTCTGCTCCCACGGAAAACGTGACTTAAGCTACTCGCCACTCGACACTCCGACGGCTAGCTTTGCGCTTCGATTCGCTCCCAGCGATCTTTGCCGTCGACGACGCGATCAGACTCATCTGGGCGCATATCGTTGACTGCTGGTGACGATTTGGTGGTCAAGCTGGTAAATAAATCAATGGCGAATGGATCACTGTCGAATGGACCACTGACGTTCATATGATGAATACTGTGACGATGCCGAGGCTACCAGATTAAAGAAAAAAGCACACGTTGGCATAGAGGTTGAAGGTAACGTGTTGTTTTCTAAAGATGGCTCGTGAGGGGATACTGCGCCGCCTTGGTTGCGACGAGGAAGAAAGTGGCCGTTGGATAAAATTTTTCGTCGCCCGGAGATGGGATCGAGGGTGGAATCTCGGGTTCCAAAGTCTCCGTGAAATGGAGAACGCCGTACGGAGACTGCGTCAAAGTTCCAGCTAGAGTAATCGGGCGTGACTAACGCGAAGGAAGTGGATCCTACGTTCACGAACGAATGTCCCCGCGGTGTGGCTCGTGACAATGACAGGACAGTTAGCATGGTACCGGGGATCAGCGGGGGTCCGACGATGAGCCTGGGGGGAGGGGGTCCGACACGAGGACGAAACCGAGGAGCATCGGCTCTCACGGCGCCCTACCTCTCGGAGTACAACCAGGAACATTGACGCTGTTCATGGCCCATTAAAATATCAATATCCCTCGCTGAAAATTAAACTCTTTTTACTCGTGTCGCGCGACTGGCAGATAATTCAACTCGCGAATGTGCGAGTATTCGTGCTCTTTAATTTCAGACGAATTTTTAAGTAATTTGGTTGGTTGAGTACGGACTTTCGCGCTGTAGGCTGCGAATGTTTATGCACGGTTATAGTTTCATCTACAGAGATAAAGAACAGAAACTTGAGTCAAAGTTTCTTTTATAATAAAATATAAATATTGTGCATTTACATAAACATAGATACATAGATCTGCACTTCTCCATTCTTCTTCATAAACATAGATAAGTATCTGCAGTACACTCATCTGCTTCTTCCCAAGGAAGACTTCGACTCGTGTTCCCATCAAGCACCGAGGAATCTTTCTGTTCGGTTACGATACAACCGATTCCCCTAATTATAATTAACATCTACAACTGCGACCACATGTCCCGAGCGTTGGTCAAGGGTGTACTCGGTCCCGTGGTTGAAAAAAAGAGACGGAACGGCGTGTAACGTAAACAAAATTTTAACTACGCACCGACAGGATCGATGGTTCACGGTGTGCGCGCGCGCGAGGTGCAGGTCCTTCCTGATAAAGTTCGAGAGGCTGAAGAATCAGAGACCTCCTGTCGCGTGACACGGGGAACGGTGTCGCCTCGTTGGTGTTTCCCCGACACCCACGCGATCCCTCTGGCCCCTCTGCTCGGAAATAAAGCCGAATCTTCATGAATATGAATAAGACACGGAACGGTGCCGCGGAATTTCCCCCCGCGGCCTCGGCGCGCGGAATCGCTCGAGTTTCTCCTTTAAATTCGAAACGCCATCGAAGGCCGACGATGGGAGATAATTCTTGATTAATGGACGGACGCGCGATTAAACCTACCACCCGATACATCGACGCAAACGGACGTAGAATTTCTTTGCGCGAACGTCGCTGGACCAAATGCCTATAAAAAAAAGAAAAAAACGACGGGAGTAGATAGCCATGCATTTACAATTCCGCGGTCGTCCTACGCGCGTACTTAGTCCGTAGAAGTTGCGGGTAAAAATCACTCGTGGAAGTTCGTAGACGTAGCAGATGGAAGGCTGAACCGGGCTGCGTCAAAGATACAAGGAGGTTAAGGGCTTATCTGCGACCCCCGGTTCGAGTCCACAGGTAGGAATGCGAGATCCCAGCGGTGAAACGAGTCGGAGGTGGCACGAGCGCCGGCGAGTTCCACGGGTGTGCTGCACACGTATCCTTACCGGGCGTATTTGTCCCTCGGTGTGCACGTGACATCTTAATCTCTCCCGTTCCTCTCTCTCTCTCTCCCTCTCCCTCGTCTCTCTATCTGTTTATCTGGTTCCCGCGTATCTTTCATCCCTTTGACTCCTTTTTTTCTTATTTATCGCCCGTTTTCCTTTATCCGTTTCTATCGCTTGCCGGAGCTTCTCCCTTTTTCCGTCTCCCTCTCTTCATTGTTCCCTCGTACGATGGTTATCGCCAGTCACGAGTCTCTCTCCTCTTCTCCTACGTGTGGCGTTCTCTCTGTCGCGTGCTTTTTTCGCTTTCACTCGGGATTCCGCGTTATTGGACTGTTCTACGCGTTTTCGGAAACCCCATTGTCTCGCGTGCGCGTCTCCTTTTGGGTCCCTTGATTTTACGCGAACGATGCACGAGGATTTATTTTTTGTGAAATCGTCTAAATCGAGTCTATAGAAATGAAACGTAAGCGTAAGCAAAAAAGTAGCGTGTCAATTTGATGGTACTAATTCGTGCACCATAGATAATTAACCAGGAAGATTAAGAAAAGAACGAGACACATATATCGACATCAATTCCGTGTAAAAATTGAAATTTGTACGGATTCGTTGGAGTTCACAATAAAACACTGCCCATGGTGCCTCCAGCTGCCCTCGCTCGTGGCTTCCAAGTCTTTTTTCTCTCGGTTCGTTTCGCGTCTCTACCTTCGAATACACGGGCCAAGGTACAGAGGCTCTCAATCTTGGCACCGTTCCACCCCCCTCAGACGGAGATTGTAATCTGAGATTTAGGTCCCAGCGCGGTGGGCACCCAGGAGGCACCTTTCCAGCCACCTAACGAGACCCACCCGTCCCGTTGTTCTTCGGATTCCTCGTTCGACAGCCGATCGCGGAATTATGGACACGGACGTGCTTTCGTTTCGTTCGATTTGCGATCGATGGAATTCTGCCCTTCGGAGCAGGGATGGGATTGGGATTGCTCGGCGAATTTTTCTGCACCGAAGTATTCGAACGGCGATTGATATTTATATATCGGAACATCCACGTCAGCTGTGCAGGTTAAGATTTAATCTATTACGGCTCTGTTTTTTATTAATTTCTTAGTCCGAGCTAGATTTTGAAAAGTCATCTTGAACTACTGTTTACGATCATTTTCTCCGCTTTTATTGAAACAGGGTTTCAGCATTTTATCAGACGACCGTAGAAGGATCAATCGCGCGATCTCGAGTAGGGGAATCGCAACGGGAATTCGCGTGCAGGTTAGATATCCCGAAGCAACAAGTAGTATCGAGTCGACGTACCTGCGACACTTAAGTCGACGTAGTCTTGTTAACCTTCGACCTCTCTGCATCCCCATTGAACCCACGTTTCCATCCTGATGGTGCTCGTGCAGGGACATCGACAATCGACGAGAGGTCGACGCTTGACACTAATTTCCTTCTCGTCTGAATTAGGCCTATTCGCGAGAGAAATCATGCTGCAATCTTTGTAACGACAGAATGTATCATGCATTATTGCTGAACAACAATTTTCAATCTTCGTCTTAGATCTTATATCAGATTTAATAATTTATACATTTTCCAATGAAATTAAATTTTTGAAATTCCAAAAATTAATAATCCAAGGATCCCAGCGACGATCAAGATGAATGGCGGTTGCGCGTGTGCAAGGGAGTGTTAGACGATTTTTTGGAATCGAAAGATCCTTTCGGAAGTCATTACAGGCGAGGTTCTGGTCCACCGGAGTTAAATCGAAGAGCAGCAGGTGCCGGAGCACACGCACGAGGCGGATCCGCCTCCGTCAGGTGCCTCTTACCTGCAGATTCTTTATTTTTCAGTCGGAAGTGCTCGTGCACCGCGACGAGCGACCCCGAAGAGACAGGTGATCGGTGGTTTCGACATACCCCGATGACTCTGAGCCAGCCGTGACGAAGGGGCACGCGACTTAATCGCAAACTACGTAATTTCTTTCCAGGTGTAATTTTTCTCCTTCTAAGTATCGCTGTCTTTATTTTGAGGGAGTTCTAACATTTTCATTTTAAAGAATAAATTGTTTCGACGCATGTGTTGTTTAAAGCTTTTTTCAATCGAAGGAAAAATAACTATTCAAAATGATTATTCATATTAAAATGAAAAATTCATATTTGAAGCTGTCTGAGCAAGCTTAATTATTGTTGAAACGCTGAAACATACGAAATTGATAAACATATTAAGAAACGCAGACAATGGTAAATTAAATTCAAATTATACAAGGAGGTTATATTATATACAAGGAGGTTCAAGAATTGAGATCAATTCTTGAACGCGGTAGAAGCAGGCGTTGAACGTTTGTTCTTCCCGAATCGTCGAGCAGAATGCAGACGAGAGCGAACGGTTCGGTGGCCCCCTTAATGGCGGTTTCGTTGAATCCTCCGGAGGATCCTGGCGGCCCCCTTTGATATTCCTGGCCCCCCAACGAATTAAGGTTCACCTGCCTGACCTCTTCGTGGTCGGGACCACTACCTCCGAGCCGACAAAAACCCCGTGCGGGGTGCTGGCCCGCGCGGGGGAGACTGTGTAAAAAATAAATGAGCTCGATTCGCGTCGATATTAAGGGTGAATTCGGCAGCCACGGAAACCACTGGGGCGAAACACCTCGGAAGTGAAAATTAACTCTCCTCTGTGTCGATCATCCATTCCATAAAGATTCTGTAATACTAGATGAAAAGTATGTTAGCACGAGAGACGAGGGAAGACGAGAGATATTTTATTTCGAGTGGTCATAATGGAGAGCCACGATGCTAATTTTCCATGGAAAAGGGTGCACGGAGGGTGGTCGATCCCCTTTGTTAAGGGGTCGCTACTGGAATTTCAAGTGGTTCTTTCGACGCGACAAAACAGATAGAAAACTAATTTGTCCGCTGACAAAATCATTCGATTCCCAAGAGGTTCCCGTGAATTCTCCGGTTAGACACGCCTGCCAGGGGGTTTCAGAAGCTGCCAGTCACTTTGGATGTGTCCCTTCCCTCTGAAACCACCCGGGCGACCCCATACTTTTCCGACGGTCTTCGTTGGAAACGATTTTAATCCATACTTGGGGTCTTTTCAGTCCCTGGACGTATGATTAGCGATAGGACGTAGTAGAGATGCTCGTTTCGTTTACCGATGATCGCAGAAATTAAACGTTTAGTTTAATTAATGCATAAGTTATTTGTACCTTAAAGTTTAATACCGATTCAATTTTTATTATCTTTATCTCTTTTGATGCTTACATCATAATCTTCTGTAACACCGTAACGTTAAGTCACTGGTCGCCCGATTTCCCAAGGTACTTCGAAATTTTACGATTTCCTCGAACTCGCCTCTAATCGTGGTCGCTGTAAATTCGTAGCAGGGTCCGAACAGTAATTAACGCGTGTCATTAGAAAGGTGCCATTAGCAGAAAATGGACATGCCTTCATTTTGTCTCGACTAGTCATTACTTACCGGAACGTGATTTCTTCTTGCGTCACTCGAGCGATTCGAGGGATTACTGTTTGAGGAAAGGGAGTAGGATGGATTAGCTTCTATGAAATAATAGCTCACCTTTATTAGGAATGTTGGAAGCGAATTTTAACGATGAGATTCTGAGAAGATGATTTCATATTAAATTGCAGAACGGACGTAGTAAGTGTAGCTATATTACGTACACGAATGGTAGCCATTTGTTTTCATTGTCGATACTCTGAAATAAGAAGAATCGTAATTGTATATCCATTAGTTTTCTTTTTTAAATTTGTTTTTCTTCAAATTAAAATTAATTATTTGCTGTTTTAAAACTTTTAACGATCAATTTCACTGAACAGAAATTCACTAAAAAGTCTCATAAACGGCCCTAAAATGTACTTCCGTGCAACAATGGGCGCGAAAACGTTGCATCGATGTCTTCGGTGAAAATTGCCAAGAGATTCGAGCAACTGGAACAGTAATTCGTAATCGCCGATGGCGCGCAATTGTTCTAATATGTCCCGACCGTACTTAGAGTCGCTAATTATCTCTTGAAAAGCGTTGTTTCTCGTTTTCGGCCGTTAACCAGGAGTCGTAAAGCCTTGGACTAATGGTTTCGCGACTTAAGACAGGGGTGCCAGGGGTCTTCCAGTCCCAAGATGGCGGCCAAGATAAACCACGTCGAGGGTGCAACGTCTACCGAGGGTAGCCGCTTCCGGTCAGGACGTTGCTTCCTGTCCGTGGCTGGGCTTACCCTCGACCGAACCGGAAGCTAGTTACCTCTTCCTAGGTAGATCCATTCGGGTTTAAATTTACCGCGCTTCACCGCCGTGAAGTATTTCCGCGATCAACTGCTCGTGAAACACTCCCTGGCGCCATTTCCACGATTCCTAAAGTGTTTTTCGTTCCCTCTTTTTTTTTTTTTTATATCTGGTCGCCTTTCAAGACTGGTTGGGGACTTTAGAAATTTATTGCGCGACGTTTGCTAAATTACTTTACTCGTCACGAAACATATAAATATACACACGAAAACATAAACTTGTTAACATATCGATATGTACATTGTATAAACTCTTCTCTTCTCAGTTTATATTTATATTACCGATATAGGATATTAATATTTACTTTAGCACGTTTGGATGAACACATTGGATGTGCTCCAATGGGATGGAAAATGTATTTTCGTTTGTTGTTATTAGTAATATACAATATTTATTCATATTCGATCAATTGCATTTTGTTGTACATAAATGATAGTAAATACTACGTGAGATACTTTGTGTATATTTATTCGAACGAAACATACTTGAAATATACGAATTGAAAGACTTGTAATATATACCAGAAGTAAAGGCAAAATCTGTCTAGTTTAAATAATAGAAATTAATTTGTTTCAAACGTTTATCTGCAATCTTGCATTTCATTTAATTTTATGCAGCATTTAATATTAAATACCACCATTTAATATTTGCAGATACCGAGAATAACTCGGATCCAAAAGTCGAAACCTATATAAAATATAAAATAAATGATATATTAATGCTCCTTTGGTCGTTATTTTCTCGAAATGTCTCGCATTTGGAAGTGCCTTATTAAATTAGTTCAATTCATCGATTTCTCGATATTTTTGCGAGATCGTTACGAGAACGATTGCGTCTTAACGACGATGCTAGAGCGGAAGTACCTTGAGAGGGTAGCTGGCTACCGGTTCCAGTGTTTCTCGCGATTGTTAAGACTGTTTCGAGGAGTTTATGTTCCTTGACCGGAAGTGGCTCTTGTCATAGGAAGACTGCTCGCTGGTTTACCGCTCGAATTTACATTTCTGAGCTCCGCCAGCCGCTGAAGGAAATTTTCGAGTAATTCGTAACGTTTCGAATGTAGGGTCGAGAACACATTTTAGAAATAAATGGGATCTTCCCCTTAACTTTCATATATTCATTTACTTTTCTCACGTGAAAAGTGTAATCTCTTTTGAGGAATTATTAAAGAATTATTAAAGAAACGTTTATTAATTTTCAGTTTTATTGTTTTCTTCCGGCGTTTCGTGACATTTATACAATTCAACAGTTAAATTCTCGAGTATGCATTAGAAATACATCGATCTGCAAGATTTCAGATTTAATAGTTATTAATCTTTTAACGGCGGGGCTGGTCGATATATCGACCAGCAGTCAGGTTGAGGACTCCACATAAGAAATTCATCGAATTTATTTATAAATTTCACGTTCAATAATACGTCGATTTCATCTAACGTTTCCCTTGCCGTTAAAAAGTTAACCAGTATTGAATTAAACATTTTCCACTCTTCTAATGTTAATCTCATGCAGATATATCTTTAAAAAAAAGACAATAAAATGAATCCAAACGTCGAAGAGAAAAGAATAAATTAAAAAAATTAACAAACGATGCTAAAATATAGTTTCGTAATATTGTTGAAGAAATTCCTTTCAACTTCTTCTAAAATTTTCCGACTATCACTCCCGTTTCTAACGAATCCAAATTTTGGGCCAGTTTCGTTAGGGGACCCGCGATAAGGATCTTATCTTCCCGTTTCCTAATTGACGATCGATTATCGACGAAACAATCCCGGCGCATCCGGTCGAACGGGAAAACACGACTTTCCCAGTTACTCACTGGATTTCACGGAACTTATCGCGCCTGTACAAACAGACAAGGCAAACGAATTGTGCTGGTCTTAATCTCTCCGGTATCTAGGAAGCTTTTTCGAAAGGATTTCTTCCCGTTCCATTCAATGAACGCATGTGCTTATTTGCGAATGACGAGGCACGGCCGTAAGTATGCGTTCAAAGTACGGCACCTCCAGACTGCGTGACGACTACTCCTTGGAAAAACGATTATACTATCGCTGGACGGAGTGGGGGCGCGAAAGACGAGGAGAAAAACGTTCGTAAATCAAAAGGGAGTTCGTGAAAGTGTGAATGGGGACTGGCCACGGACGTGTTCGTTCAATAATTACTCGTGATAGGCAGTTAAGCAAACCGAGCCTTTGCGATTAAGAGGAAAAATTGGGATTATCGTACGGCACAAGCTGGGTTTGGAAAATTATCGATAGAGGAGACAATGTGCTTGATATATGGGGGATGTTGTCGAAGGCCTGCGGTAGCCATTTTGAATTTTAGATGGAAGAGGTAAATATTTTTGTCAATGCTCGATTCATAGTTCCTATGTAGAGTACCATATCTTTGGAAATAGAGAAGAATGGAGCATTGAACCTTCAATCCTGCAATATAAACACATATAATTCATTTCTATATCTAACACATCTCATTCAATTTGATCTTAGGAACAGAAGAATCAGTCTAACAAATAAACGCGATCGTACCCCTTTTATTCGTTATTGAACTAACAATATCTAAATATTTCGAGTCTCCTGTTCACGCCATCCGAAACGAAACGATTGGAATCGTCAGAGGTTAAAGAGTGCGGCGCAAAAACAGCAGTCGATCGGTGTCATTAGCGATCGTTGCTTTCTCGAGCGGGCGTAAAAATTAAAATCGATAATTTTACGGAAGTCGAGTAATGAGAGAAAAAGCCTCTGCGGGCTGGACGGGACAACAATGGTATTCTAGTGTACCGATTTGCGGTCGAGAGATCACACGGGAGCGGTGAGGAATTGCTTCGATATTCCGCGAAGCCTGTGAGAACGCGGACGACGTTCCTTCATGAATTTATTAGATTGAGACGCTCTCACGCGAGCATCCCGACGCTTTCGAAGCCACGGAATCAATTTCTGCGTTGCCGATCTGAGACGCTTTCATGGGTCCAATTGCTCGGTGAAATTCGGACCAATTGCCCGCACGAGTTCATTTTTTCAGCAATTTTATAGATAGAGAAGCTTTAGGATTCTGGTTCTTAGTAACAAGACGGTATAGGTATGCGAGCATATAAACTTTTTCTAACCTAAGCGCAAACCACCATAATCTTCCAAAGCACCCTAAGATTAACTCAATGAACCCCCAATTTTCCCATTTACTCCAAAATGGTACGATTTCCCGGAACTCTGTAATCGGTAGCCGCTGTAAATTCGCAACGTGGCCCCGAACAGTAATTACCATGCTTCATTAGAAAGGCGACATCAGGAGAAAACGTGGAAAATGTAAGATATCGTGGAATTTGACCCGCGTGCCTCGAATTTGCTTCGACTAGTCACTACCGACTGGAACGTGTTAAGCTACTATAGTATAGTACCCACTCGGAGCGCAGCTGGCATGAATGAAATCGCGCGTGCCGCTTCCACGGGTTGCGTGTTCGGGGGAGGGAGGGGGTGGGGGTAGCTCGGTGGAGGGGGGTTGCGTGGTACGTGTGGACGCGGCCTAAGCGTGGGTGGCTGAGGAGCACCGATCCGACGCGATTCACCTCCGGGGCGGACGGAAACGTCGCGTGCGCGTGTGAACGAGCCAAAAGGGAAAACGGCGTGCATCGAGTCCGCGACCGCGTAGGCGGAGTCGATCGTGACGAAACACCGAACCTTGCACATGCGCCTTAACGCCGAGCCCACCCACAACGTGCGTCGCGACGACACCGCCACTCACCGAACCAAACCGTTCGGACTTTTGCCAAATTGATCGCCGTTCCCAGCGAACCAGACGATTCTGATTTTAGACGGTACACTTCTAGCGTCGCTGGCTACGTTTCCGCGATGGTCGATCGAATCTGACCAACGAGATTATGGCGTTAATGCCAAATTATTAGTAATATTTTTTTTACGCCTAAATAGAGCGTTTAAATTTTCTATTAAACTACAATCTGGAAGTCCACTTTCATGTACGTTACCTGTATACTACTCACGCATTTACGATGAAATACATACATTAAACGTACGTAGAAGACACTCACGCACCAAACAAATTGTACCTACACCCAGAGTGCACGAGGTCCGCAGTGTGTCAGTGTATCAACGATGTAGTTTTCATGGAAATCAATCATTAGACCCGAAGAGTGTACTTCGCTTGGCCAGAATCTCTACGGACCATTTACCTCGGCAAGTTTCGCATAGTTTCGAGCGAAGTTGCATCGCGTGCTCAGATTTAGCGAGCGTGACTTTAAACTGGCAGTTTGGGAGTTTCGAAAGTCCGTTCCGCTGTTCCACCACCGTAAACGGTGATCAAGCATTTCGCGCTACGCGCTGCAACGTGGGTCAGCCGCCACTTACGAGTGGGGAACCTCGCGACGAATCCTTGAGATTCAATATCCATTCAACCTCGCCGGAGCTGGATACGTGCTTAAACGAACCTCTTGCACGCTTGCATCGAATTGAGAATTAGAGATGAACTTTTTCTTTCTAGAGGACGTCGTCTTATTCGCTAATTTGTTGATTAAAAATTGGAGCTTGGGTCGAGGAATATAGCACGACGAATAGATGAAGGTTGTTGAATTACGTGATTGCTCGGTGTGGGTTTAATTGTCGTTTATTATTGGTCGAGTACAATTTTACTTGACTGTGGAGTGAAACTTATCGCATTAATTGGAACTGAAAGGGAGGCCACGATCGTTGCTTTTGGGAAAGTGTTTTTATTATACATGCATATTTTTATCAATCTTTCGCTTACAGCTTTAGAAGACTCGATGTTGCATTATCGGCAAATAAAAAAGGCATGTCGGATCGCCTGATCGAAGCAACTTTCACGCGAAAATGTTAGAACTTACTATCATTGACTAGGAACGATGTTTAGAACGTTTTCTTCGGGTGTTCTTTGAGGGAGTCGATCGGTTCGACTTCCGAGAGGTTCATGCGTGCCTAAGGCGATCTCTAATGGCAGGCGTCTCTCCTTTTTGCACCGGCTACTTCGCATCGCTGCGAACGGGACAGTTCCCGTCTCGTCGTCGAATCCGCAGCCGTCTGCACGATTCGGTCCACTTGCGCGATCGATAAAATCATCGGGCAGAAAGCGTCCACCGGCGAAGACTTACTAACGTTCGGATACCACAATCACCGTGGAGAAATGCAGTTTGATCAATTAAGATGGCCAAGTGAAATCCTTCTTTAGATGAGACGTCCTATCTAAACTTAGGTAGTAAGTTTAGGTAGTTTTAGGTAAAAAGTCCTCGATAATTAAAATACTTAAATTTAGCGAAGAAAGACAAGAATGACACATAGGAAATTGAAGAGTTCTTATTTCTCAGCCATTTAAAAAAATATTAAGTCGAAACTCCAAAAGAAAATTCTCAAGTTGCTACGTAAATGGGGCAAATTCGTGGCAAGGGAGGCCTTGAGAGTAGCTAATCCCGACTAAATACAAGGAGAGGTTGCGTGTGAATGCCGGCGCACAGAATCAAGACCACCTAACGTCACGACGACGATGAGATAAATAATCGCGATGGGTGGGCGCTCGCGCGTTTCCAAAACGGGCACGGGTTGGCGAGGGAACACCTTATGGGTCCCCGTAGGGAGCCGGGGCACCTCTGTTGCCCCCATAAGGTGGTACAGAGCTCCAGCCGTGTGTGAGAATCCATTCCAGTCGATTTCACAGGGGTTGCAGGGGGTCCACTTCGGATTTCGCTTTCTTTTCTTGGGTCCTGTCGCCCCTTCTTCTTTTCTCCCCGTGTTTTTTTTTTTTTTGCTTTTAGAACACTCTCGCGGTGTTTACACACACCTAACCGTGAACCCACCCGATCGGGATACTCGATAAGAACCCCGCTGGCGCGACTTCGAATGGATTTCGTGGAAATTGGGCGACATTGCGTCACGTTGGCTCGTTAAGTGTGAATATTGTCGCTGAATATTGCGGTGAATGGGTGAGATGTTGATTTACGTTGGGGAGAAATTCTGGAGACATGTTCGGATGAATGGATGGATGGTAGTTTTCTTTTTTTTTTAATTTTTGAAATTAATGGTAACGGCGGTAGATCTTTGTTTTAGTGGCAAGAAGTTCGGGGAGCAAAGAGATGGACGTGAGTCTATACAAGAAAGAAAAATATATAATGGATATAAGAGGAGAGATACTGTTACCGATTTATATTTGTATGAACTTCTATTTTATTTAATTACGAAAATCTGAAAGAAGAAATTTTTCATTTATTTAAATACGTGAAATAATCGAAATAACGAATCTCTCTAAAAAGAAGTCTCAAACTACCACGTGATTGTAGGTCTTCCGAGTATAGATTAACTCCTCAAAATACGAAAAAAATAAAAACCAAATAATCTTTCCACTCCAAAAAACCGAATCACTCCATTCTCACTTTATTCATATCCCCGAAACCAGAATCTATTTCCGAAAAGGCACCGATGAAATCGATACCAGGTCAATTGAAATTCTTCCCTGAAGACACGAAAGAGGAATTGTCTCATTAGGTGGACAAGAGTAGCAAGTGTCCGGTAGCCGTTCCGGTAACCGCGACTCCGGTCGCTCACCTTTGCCGCGTAAGGGCACATAGAGGTGGATTAGGTGGAGAAGTTGGGATGAAAGGTTAAATAGGTGCTAGTGGGTAGCCGGAAGGTGGGTGTACTCGTTAGTGTGTGATCCCGCCTACCGTCCAATGCGGTGGCTGGTTTCCCAGGGGACTCCCTAGCCTCTCACGGCCGGCTTTTGTGGTCCCTTCTCCTTCCACGTACTCGTACGGCACTCTTTTGCTTTCAGGAGGAGGACTTGGTGTGTCGGTTTGCATCGTGCGCGATAATAGTCACCGCGGGTTCCCGGTTAGCGCGCGTTTCAGAACCGAGCGGCTCCTTCGCCTGTCCTCGGCTTGCTCGCGTGCGGTATCCATCCGGCGACGCCAGTCCTTTCGATCGACCGATCGAGGCCAGATCGATCGTCCTCTCGGAGGATCCTAGGACCTCGTGTTCTTCTCCGACCTCATATTCTCCTCGAATCTCGCGTCGTATCGCTTCTGAGAATTTTCCAACGTAATATCCGAAGCCCGTCAATCGTCAAAGTTTTTTTTGTGTCGTTACCAGTGAACAATAACAACAACCTCGAGGCTGGGCTAGGGATTAACGAACGTTGCCGAGGACCGTGCGTCCTTTGGAGAGATAATTGGTCGAGGCTGAATGACTTTGTTTTGTGTACGAGTCGAATGTCGACGAACGAGCAGTGTTGATCGAACCGAGTCAGTCTCGCGTTCGCGGTTCGGTAGATCGATCGTCGATTCCTGGTTCCCATCTGTGACAGGTGATGGTGGATCGCGGTGGACTTTTTTATACGAGGAGTGCTTAGAACGTCGAGAGACAGAATGTTGTTCAAGGGGAACAGTTCCAGGCTGGAGTTGTTGATAGGGAAGATCCAGGCCCACAAGGAACCGTCTCAGGAAGACCAACAGAAATCCAAAGGTACGAGATCGAATATCAGAATTTATACAAGAAGGGGTCAATTCTAGATCGTGTATCGATTTTATGAATGTTTCATACAAAATGATAGCGTTTTGGGTACGTTCTCATTTTCTATCCATGAATGGTTTGGATAAATCAACGCTAAACCTGTTATTGAATTTTTCAATATTTGTTTTATTGTTTTACTTTAATGTAATTGCAACTAAATTGGTTTGTCATGAAAGAAGTGATTTTAAAGTTAAAAAAAAAAAAATATTCGTGGGATACAGTTAAAAGATAATGCCATCGAATCAATGTATTTAAAAACGATCGATTTTGTTGACCCACAATCGTTATAAACTGTCCCTTGCCAATAATCTGAACTTTGAACTATTAATTCGATACAGAAACTGAAACGACAAACGCGTTATTTATCACATGGTATCATTCTTTATTTCGCATAAGTGAATTGCAGGATTCATGCGTCTCCTTTTCACTTTCAATCTGATCTGATAATTGATAGTTAACTCGTTCGCTGCCGAGGGCCACTTACGATGACGCGCCACCGTCGACTGTGTAATAAAATTTTTACTCGACGATCGTGCCTGCGCAATAAACTTATTCGTCAAAGTGTGTAAGCTCGCATAAAACTGTCGCAATTGGTCAAAAATCTTCTTTAGTTGGGGATCAATAGGGATCACTTCGATCGAGTAATGCTTTATCATTAAGCGGATTTTATGCATTTGTGACAGAAAATAATATAATAAGTACATGGTAAATTATGCGGCCTTATGCGAAACGAAATAACGATATTATTATGTTAATTGTAAAATATATTCAACGTACATATGTTATACTTATTTAATTTTTATTTATTATTGAAGAGCAAGAATGGTTCGTGATAAATCATATATATATATCATATAAATGTAAATTTGTTGAATCGCTATACGTCATAAATGCATAGAATTCGCTGAATTCGTTCCTCGATAATAAATAAAAATGAAAAAAATATAATATACACACAACCACAGATTTATTCATGGAATTAATTATAATAGATCGTTAATGGTACTAGTAGCCCTAATAGTAGGTACCAGTAGCATTAGAATTATTACTAACGAAGTTACTGCTAGGACTGTTGCTGTTAAACCTACTATTAAGTCTAGTATTTCGTGCCCAGGGGTTATTCAATTCGTAACGCTATGATTCTCCCGTGGGTCATAAATGGCCCCCAGTGTTTGACCCCCGTCGACCACGAGAATTTTGGAACGCGCGACCGCGTCAAACGTCGGATTGGAAATCCGCGCGAACCACCGGCGAGTGTCGGAGTTCGCGTCCGTACATAAGTCACAATTAACGAAGGCGTTAAGTCGGCCCCCTATTAATAAGCGACGTCGAAGCATCCTATAAATAGCCACGGGCACGAGGTGACAACATTACGCAGCCACAGGCGAGATGGGAGCCTGTATGGGCGAACGCACACGTCGATAAGATAAAAACACAATGCAATACGGCTGGCATCGGCAGGTCGCAGAAAAGAGCTGCCAGTGTTAAGTGCGACTATTTTCGCGTTGATGACACATCGCCGCTGATTGGACGGAATCGAGACTCTAAATAAAACCCCCTCGAATCCCCTAACGGACCTTTACGTCCTTGTCTGTCGCTCCTACGAGCCCCCGTTCTCGCACCCTCAAGATTGGAAACCGTTTCGGGATAGTTTCTCCTATATATGTACACAGAGCGAGGTTGGTAACTCTAGGACTCTAAATAACTTTTAAACGAGAACAAAAATAATTCAGGTCCGGAAGGGTTAATTAATAGAGCGATAGAGTTGGGGGTTGGTATATATTTTGTAGAATAAGCTCTCGATCATCTTCCACCCCCACCCCCCCTTGGAGCAATTGCTTCGTAGCAGAGGGTTGTGGAGGATCGAGGCCTTGCTTATTTCGGACCATGATCTTTGATCGTTCTCGTTTCGGCTGGTGACAATGTTGTCATCTTCGTTTTAGGACTTGGAAAGCAAAGTCGACGATGATTCGTAATCACGGATCGATCCGAGCCTGCGCCTATTCGAGTCATTTACTCTTCGAAGGTAGCAGGAATAAACTTGTACTCTATTATTACTGTGGGAGCTATTCGAGCGCTATTATGTTTCAATGATAATATGAACATATTATAACATCAACTTTAACATAAATTAATAAGAAAGAATAGCCAAAAAGTAATCGTCAGTAATATTACAATTTTTATGCGACTGACGGAATTAATCGATTTGTGCAGTGATTGCAAAGATAATGTTTCGGTTCAAAGGTAATCTTCCCTCCTTTAATCAGTGTGTAGAATGTCATCCAGAAGAACGTCTTGTAGAACGTCTTGGGACGTTTTGTAGAACGTTTCGTGATACATTGTCGATGATTTCCATGAACGTGACAACGTTCCTCCGATGGCGAGGGGATCGGCTGGGTGCGTTCGGTAGCTCGGTTTATATTTATTGCGTGCTCACCCGATCCGACGTGTCTCTCTGCAAGAAAAGGCGCGCGTGAGTCATGCAAGATGCCAATTGGGCGAGTGCCTCGATACGTGGACGATGCGAGTTGCACAATTGGAGGAACACCTGATCAACCGAGGCATCTTAGGGTTGCCGTCGATGAAACGCCTCCGAGGAACCTTAGAGGTTTCTTCGACTTCGATTTACCCTTGTTGCTATTCCATTCATTGCCATTGCAAACTTACTGTAACTCGCCAGGTCGTTGGGAAATCATTCTGAAATATTCCGCTATAAAAATCATTGCGAACTCTCCTTTGTAATATTCTCTATCTAGGTATCTTTGTATGTATCTATGGAATTTCGTACATACTATTCTTTTATGATATTTTGTATTGAATCCAGAAACTAACTCTGAATTATTCTCAATTAAATCAAAAAGGGGTCGATTTAATCCAACCAATACTGGAATGAAAAATATTCACAAATATTTAAAATATATAGAAAATAGATGTAAAATTATGTTTAAAAGGTCTCCCAGTTAACAAAACTAATTCATCAACAAAAAAAACCCCGAGCATTGAACATAAACTTGAAATATTCATTCTTAAAATTGAAGTTATACCACGTAAAAGGAATCAGGCGTCTAAATCGCTTCTGCGAAGAAGTTCTCGGTAAAGTTTCATGATAGCCACGCGGAAAGCTAGAAAAGGAAAACGGTGGCGGACACGTGGGTGGAGGATGCGAGCCATTTAAGCGGATCCACGACGAGTCCGTGATCCGCTCTCGTTGGGTGTCTCTCCTCTCCGTTCCGAGTGGCGTGGATTCCGTAAAATCTCTTAAATCCACTGGTGGGTGTCGGATCCAGAGCGTGTACCGGGCAAATGAGGAAACGGCCAACTAGCCGAGTCATTTCCACCGTTTACCAGGGCCACTTTGCTCTATCCAAGCCGGTGGGAGTCTTCATTCCTGGCAATTATTAATTATTCGACTCGCCTTATCCGGATGTCTCCTTTGTCGTCGGTTTCTTCTATCGCGCGTTCTTTCTTTGGCTCCTCCCATCCCTCGACGGTATCATTTTCAACCCCTACGTTTTCTAGATCTCCTAAATCCAATACTCGCAATAGCAAAAGTAAATCGAGAAGCTTAAGTAGGTCTGAAACCCAAGTAGCACTCTTTCGATCCATTCCAAAAATCCAGACATCTCTATAATCCTCGCACCCCCTAGTTCCAAGCCACCTACTCTCAATGAACAACCATTAATTTCACCAAAAAACATATTGTAGACCAACGAAGCCAAATCTAGAAAACTTACCGCATCCGCAACGAAACTTAATTCGACCTGAAACCCAAGGAAAGCCTCTCAAAAATCCAAACATCCCCAATACCACTCACCCTCAATTCCAATTCCCACCCCCGACCCATCGATTTCCCAAAACCATCTCCAAAATAATCGACAAGGCGCCAATACGCCTGTACAAGCCTCCATGGCAATCAGGAACGGCATCGTCGCAGGTAAGCCAGGAATTGGCTGAACGTGTCGCGATATCGTCTATCCTAGGGCCGCCGCCATTCCATTTTGCGTTACCGCGCAAACATTGCAACGCGCGTTAACACGATGGCGACCTGGATAGCCCTGCTCGGTTCCGCGGATAAAGGGGTAGCAGAGAACTCGATCCAACGATTCCTCGCGACGGAATGTCGCCTTTTCTCTAGCCGCGACGCAAGACCAGTCCCTCGGTGGATCACCGAGGACGATGGTTCTCGACGAGGCACGGGTTAATGGTACCAGTTTCACCGCATACGCACTCGTTACGAAAACAATCCGAAGGGACGTGTAACGGAGCGAGGTGGGGTCAGGCCTCGTAACGTTTCCTACATGTACGCGTCGAGTTCGTAGGGTCACTTACGAAAACTGGTCTTCTCTTACGACATTTGTAAACCTGTTTCGAAAAAAGATCGTCGATACTTGCTCGAGATCTGCGAAAACTTGAGCTTTGGATGGTGTCTCGAGGTGAACTGCGAGGATACTTTGGGCTCGCTTTGGGTAGAAGGTATCGGGGAGGATTAGGTGTAGGGATACGTTTGAATTCAAGTTTATATACTTTAAAGAATTGATACTTGGTTGAGATTCGGGAAAAGTGGAGCCTTGGATGGGGTCTTGGTATGAACTCCAGGATTACTTGGAACAGGTTGGAGTTTGAGGTATTAGGATCTGTTGTGGAAAGTTCAGGTGTGGGTTCACGTTTGAATTCAAGTTTAAATATCTTAAGTCAGTCCCAGAAATATTCTCACCCTTTACGTCTATCGAAGAAACTTGTATAAATTAAACGATAGACACAACGTTCCCAAATAAATTCTCCTCTGTAAGTATATAAATATCTAGAGTCTATTTATGTATACATTTCTAATGTATATGTATTGTTTTGGTTGCAGAGGCCTTGGGGACCGGAAGTTCGTCGTGGCACAGCGAGGATGGCGGGCCGAACTCGCGTCGCGGAGGAGAGACGCCATCGTCTTGCGCGACGCCAACGTCGGCCAGCTTCCCGTCGGAGCCTGAAGTCGACGCCGACGTCGGCGTCAACGCCGACGGCAACAACGCCACCGCGCCTTATCCTTGCCAATTCTGCGATCGAACTTTTCCACGGCTGAGTTACCTCAAGAAACACGAACAGGTAACCTGGTGACTATTATTATTAGACAGGGGGTGTTCACTCGGTTAGGTAATCGAGGATCTACTTTTAATTACTCGAGAGTGGTTGGAATTAGTCCACCTTGCTCTCGTAAACGTCCTTACGGCTGTCCCTGGAAACGGTGAGAAGTTGACCGTGGTTCCAGGCGTGGAGGACGCGTGGCCGATTCGAATTTTTCTGTTTTGCATGGCGGTGGCATTAGAGACTCGCTCTTCCGCGTCCGAGCCGACGTCCACGGGTCATCTTCGGGTCAGAATCTGTACCGTGGCCCATAACAGGTTGTACCGGTCAGGTTGTTCGTCCAGGTGGTTCCCCGCCTTCCATCGGGTTCCTCGCGACTTTTCAGCCTCGATAAAAGCCGCTTCCACATACGCGTGCTGAATCGCGCAGATAACCGTTTCGATAACGGAGATAAATTTCGTTTCGGGGGATACGCGGTCTTCCTACTCCGCCACGTTTCTAACCAGGTGGAAGGAAACATCTTCAAACATATTTGAAACCGGGACTTACATTCTTAGAGTCAGCATAAACAGATCAGGACTAGTAAGTGTTAGAAGATTAGTGTTATCAGGACTATGACGGAGGATCGTATTTGTAGGACTAGCGTTTGAAACGTATTCTACTAGAGTTAGAGTTAGAGTTAGAGATAATACTGCACCTAGTATCAGAGTTAGTCTTGCTACACTTAATATTCAAATTTGCTCGAGTCACTATTGAGTATTACATTTTGAACCCACCCTTCTCTCCATCAGTTAAAACAATAATGAATCGTATCCCTCACGAATCCTTGCTCCTCTACAATTGACATTGATCATCACCTATTCGGAAGAGCAAGACACTCGTATATACAATCCTCCTTGCTTTCTATGGTCCCCTCTGAATCTCATCACGAACTTTTCCCCGGGCATCGACGAGTCTTTCAGCTGTGGGGCCAAAGGTCTTCAGCGTCGGACGAGGAGGCGATCGCTTCGCCCTTCCGTCCGGATTGTCTCTT
Source organism: Hylaeus volcanicus (assembly GCF_026283585.1). NCBI lineage: Eukaryota > Metazoa > Arthropoda > Insecta > Hymenoptera > Colletidae > Hylaeus > Hylaeus volcanicus. Next base: position 1,347,827 of record NC_071983.1, on the reverse strand, counting down.
CAAAGGAGCCGACGAAACGGCTCGAAAGTCGTACGTGCCGAGCTTACTTGGTCGGACGAACACCGACTCGAAAAGAGAGCATTACGTCCAGCACGAAAAAGAAGAGCTGGACGAAGAGAATGACCCGGGCCCGTTCGCGATCATATCGGTCATAGTGATCTACCTGGGTGACAACCACCGCCGTTGCGTGGCGGGGGGAATTCCCAAGTTTCTTGCACGTCGATCCTTTTTCTCTCCATCTGACCAGGGAACCCAGCGAGCCGTCTGATTATTTTTGGACAGATTGGTGGTACCAGCAATCGAGTCATTGATCGTTGGTGTCTTTGATTACGTAATTGGAAAGTGGACGGAGGATCGATAGCTTGCTGGATAGGCTTGAAAGAGGAATTAAGAGGTACGGTGTTAGAGCTGATGTTACAATTAGTACCGGTGGAGCTATGGAAATATTAGAGGTAGTATTGGAGGCTACAATTGGAAATCTTAGTAGAGGAAATGCTGAGAAGCTAATAGTGGGTCTTGTATTATTAAACCTATGAATAAGCACGCGTACTATTAGAGCAACTATGAGAGTCTATATTACATTTAGTATTGGGGTTAATATTGCTATAATTGATATCAAAATAATCATTTACTATCTTTGATACAAATTTTCTCGAACAACAACGCCCCAATCGCTGTTATAATGAATTTTATTGATATTAACGGTTATTTCCTTTAATGTTACAGAGTCACGGCGATCAAATGCCGTATCGATGCAGCTGGTGTGCCAGGTTGTTCAAGCACAAGCGCAGCAGAGATCGACACGTGAAGCTCCATACAGGAGATCGGAGATACCGGTGCACACACTGCGAAGCTGCCTTCTCCAGGAGGTAAGATGGCCCCTTTTGAACTGCTATAACAGGATACTTGATAGGAAATTTTAACACAAATCGACCCGAGGATTCTATTGTTTCCAAACTTCTCAATACCAGAGGAAAATTGAGGATCTTATCCACACATGTTAAAGCAGTTTGCAATTATTTTATTTTTGGAAGACTTAACGTTAGGTGAAGTGCTGAATATTTTCTTGACATGTGAACTCTTATAGGTAAATGCCAGGCGATGGCTAAAGATTCAGGAATGCTTATCAGGTGTCACTGTTTCTGACAAGTACACAAGTCCAATTATACGATTAGATATCTTAAAATCTTTGAGCACAACGAACCCCAGCGAAAATCTCCACAATCCAAGTCATAGCAAAAGTATACCCAAGCCAAGAATTCCTCCAGCGGAGTCTTCTGACAGCCCCCTCAGACCTCGCCACTCGACGTCAACACAGTCGCAGAACCAAAGAAAAAAATAAAGAGAGATTCAGCGAGGTGTCCTCCCCAACGTGAAAGTTTATCCGTGCTCCGAGAGACCCGCTACCCCCCACGATACTCTGCGTCCACAAAAATCAATCATCCCGCGAGGGATCCCACGTTGCGGGCAAACAGGACGTGAAAGAGTCCTCCTGGTGGAACAGAAGACAGCGGGAAAGTGGAAATGAAACAGAGGGCCCCGATTCCGGGGGACCGATCCAACGGGTGACAAATGAATAATGATCACACGACGACCGCGGCCCCGACTGGCATTAGTCAAGCTTACTCTCTTACGTGACTCTTTCTTCCAGGTTCCTCCCTCCCTCCTCGTCGGCCTCCCTTCGCCACGGCGACGACCTCCTTTCCTATCTTTATTCCTCCCTTTCTCGCGTATCCGCGCATTGACTCGTCCGCTTATTGAAATGCTAAGCTGCCGCGGGGGCCCGCGAGGGTGGCGCGCGGGCTTTTTCGTGTTTAAGTGTCCGCGCATGCCCCGACCATGCGCAGGCTTCTCTGTTCGCGTGAATACACGCGCAGGGGCCCCGGGTCTCTCCGCGTCCAGGTGAGCCGGACAGGTAGGCGCATAGGTGTTACGGGACAACAGGTAGAACATTAGTCAAGTGCCTCGTTGTTGCTCCTCCGTCGTGGCTTGCGGGCTTACGGTCGCGCTCACGACTTTGGGTATTGACCAGAAACATATCCAAGGTTCCATTTAAAAATATTTATTTAGCATGTCCTTCATCCACCAATTTCAGAGATTCTCTATATTTATTGAAGAAATTTGTCTAACTTAAATGAATGCTTCGTGTTACGAAATAAACTTATTTCGGGACAACTTAATACGTTGTAATGGTCATCTAGTAAGAACTTAGGTTACATAATATATGTATAGATTTACTGTCATGTGAACCAGGTGGAGAACTTAGAAGGTTGGTTTTTTAATATATAATAATAAAATGACGAATAAATGTTTCTGTTTAAATTAAAATTATAAATAATTAAATGTAAAGGCATAGAATTGATTTTTACGTCTAATATATACAAAATTCTAGTCTTCCCCAATGGTATTCGGATTCGGTGATCAGAATTTTTGAAGGTTATAGTAATATGTAAGAATATAGTATTCAGTTCCCCGAAACGGTACTTTCTTAATGTAGAGAGAGAGAGCTGAGCGGAGTCCTAACACAGACCTTCGTCTGTCAGCCGTTATTACAATCGCATTGCTGGATCTTTACGCCACATCTCTATTCGTTCTCCCGTCTTGACAGTCGGCTTGGGTGACCCAACAAAAGGGTGAAAACCCCCGTGGTTCTCACATAGATCCGCAGCCACGGGAGATCCCGATGCGCGATCGAGATCGTCGACGATCGATCCGGTACGCTCGAGCCAATTGCTATTCCACCGCGAGAGAGGAAAGCAAAATTCCCAATTCCCAAATCGTTGAAAGTTATCCAGATCGAATAACCAGTTTCGCTGAATTCCATTATTCCGACCGCCTCGAATTTGTTTCATCTGTGCCTATATTTGGTTAACAGCTTCGTGTTCATTTATTATCGTTTTTCAAGCGTGTCAATCAGACAATTTGTAATGAGAAGTATTAGCAGAATAAGTCGTACCGAATTACCAATAATTGAAACACCTGGTGGTGAATTTGCAATCCGTTTCGTGTAACATGCTCACTTATCGCATATTCGCCAAATGCTACGTATATTTCACGAGACGGTGCTGCAGCCTTCGAACACAGTTTAAATTCATACAGCAAACAAGCCCAAATTACACCAGATTGCATGTACATTTTATAAGAGATCAAACGTACATCCAAGGAGTACTTATTAAGTCAGGGTATTGACTGAAACTATTGCGAAACTTATGAGCAGCAAAGCAATACAACGTGAAACAATTACAGAAGTACCTTGAGCTAAAATCACTTGCTTTTTTGATTACTTTATATTTTGTAAATTAAGAATGTTCGCATACTACTATCGCTAATGTTTAAACTTTTGCAATTAGCAGTTTATAAACGTAAATATACATACGAGTTGTTTATGTACACAATAGTCAAAGTCGAAAGCTAGGACACCGCGGAAATTCGTGAGAGATTTAGAAGAGATTCGTTGGGTGGAGTTTCTCCGCTCCATTTATTTCTATTTCCTCTTTCCCTGGCCACACGCAACACGGACCCTCCCCTGCGGGATAATGACTGGTCATTTTTTTCATTTACAAAACACTCCGCTGTGATTATCCGTAACTGGAATGTAGTTGATGAATTCCCCGCGAGATTCGTCCCCTTTACCGCCACTCGTGACCACTCGTTTGTGTCACATCTACCAAACGTACCTCCCAAATTACAAAAGATATCAAAAAACACTCGAAACGATACCTGCGCCGTTTCCTTCGGTCTGTCGATCGAAGCAAACGCTACATTGGGTCTACGGAAACGAAAGGAATGAAAAACGTCGGGCGAAACGACAATTACTTCTCGATATTGCTCATCTTTTCTCCTCCCTCTCCACTCCTCGGTGGACAGACGACACACGGGAAGCGATACACGCGATAATAGAACGTGGCCAGAGCTGACCGGCCGATAATCCTGGCGTATGAATAATTCAAGCGTAAAGTGCAAGAGCAAATTTGCCGTCTGTCTTCGTTTCTGGAAGCCCGAGACACTGACCAGTCGGACCAACGTGTGTGACCTCGCCTTATAACGGATTTAGTTTTCCACCAGTCGGTATGAATAATTCATCCGTCACGGTGATACGGGCATGTGAGAATTGTTGACCTATCGTATACGTATCGCGCGGCGCCCTTTATTTTTGCCAACCAGTTCTCGACGTCTCGCTTCCCACCTATCTGACGCGCGAGATCTCTGACAGCTTTCTGAAATTCCCCGTCGCCGGTGTCCCGCGCTGCTCCGCGTTGACGATTCAGTTTATTGCCTGAAATTGTAATGCCATTGATTTTTTTACCGCGTTGGAGCTCTGCGAATCTCATTTACGCTCGCGAGGCTAACGTCCTAGCCGGCTCCTTGGTCTTGCGGTTAAAGTTTAGATGTTTGGGAGTGGATAGGCAACCTTTCGACTCGTCGTGGAGCTTCGAAGACGATGTAAATTTAAATTTGACAGGGCATTAGTCTTTAGGATCGTCAGTTGATAAAACAGGTCACTTTGTTGGCAATGCGAGTAAGTAAATTTCCTATGGTAAACGTCTCCAAACGTCTGTAGTACACTCTGTCGATAGAACAGGTCACTTTGTTGGCAATGTAAGTAGGTGAAGTTCTCATGATAAGTCAGTCATACACTGCATTACCTCTTGGTAGAAGTAGATACATTTCTTTTGGTAAATCATTCATACGCGGCATTCCCTAAATATTTTTTTTCTAAAAATTTTCAGGCTTTCAGGCAACGGTACAATTATATACTTTAGACTAACACTTTATTTAGTTTTTCTTGGTTACAGTCTCTCAGAGTTGAACGTACCAAGTCGATTTATTTAAGAAATATCGTTTTGCACTTCTCAAGTTATTGTTAGCTCGATGCTCGGAACCATCTTCGAAAGAGACCAAACGCGTGTCGGAACAATTTTCATGTCCGTCGATAACGATAAACTGGTTAACTGTGTTAATCGAATATCCGGTCCTAGAATTGAAATGGAACGAAAATAGTTGTTGACAGTCCTGTGGCGACGGGAAAGGGTCTTAACTAAGATAGAATAATCGATGGATCAAATCCAGGTTACCAACGACAAGTAAAATTAGAATTTGGAAATGGTTGCGTGTGTGCTCCATTGGTCTCGATCCATCAATGTTTTTCAATGATCGATCAATGTATCCACAAATCTGAACAATGTTCCTCTCTGACCTCTCTAATATTTCTCTAATCTAATCTCTATTCATTCTTCCAGCGACCACCTGAAGATCCACATGAAGACTCACGACACCCAGAAGCCCTACCAATGCACAGCCTGTTCTCGAGGCTACAACACCGCAGCTGCATTAACGTCCCACATGCAGTCCCACAAGAAGCACCACCAGTCTCAAGGGGCTACCAAGCTGCAGGACGTGGACTATGGCAGACGAAGCGTCTCCTCGCACAGCACCTCCTCTCCTCCTGTTCCCAGTTCCCCGTCGCCGTCCTTAAACTTAACCCTAAATCCAAAAACAGGCCTAAAGAGCTCCCACGGGAGCGCCTCTACCACGCCGATCCTCACTTCTCCCCTGAAGCTCGCCTGCATGTACTGCACCAGGGACTCGTTCAGCTGCATGCAGCAGTTGCAGATGCACGTGCACACGATGCACCAAGCGATCCTCAGCGGCGAGAACGTGACGGTGCCGCCGTCGCCTAGCAGGAGCAACGAGCAACTAGGCTACCAGCGCGACAAGTCGAATCATCAAGCGTCCTCCAAGGACCACGAGAGGAAGTACCAAGAGGACTCCGAGAGGTCCTTGGAGAAGGAGCACTACGAGAACGCCTTCACCTGTAACCAATGCACAATGAAGTTCTCCACGTTGAGCACTCTGAGGGACCATCTGGTCTCCATCCACAGAAACGACGGTTTCGGTTCTGCATTAATGATGTGTCCTCTGTGTGGGATTCCTTGCACCTCTGCGGCAGCCTACGCGGAGCACTACGTCCTCCAACACTGCGAAAACAGGCGGATGGGGCCACTAGAAGGTCGAGAGCTTATGGATAAGAACAATGGAAGTTATGGAGACTCGAAGAGCTGCAGAAACCAAAAGAGCAGGGAACAGACAATTTCTGAGCCTGCAGACCTCACCAGCAAGCATTCCAGGCCAACGGAGAGCAGTTACACCGCGGGTACTCTCCTCTGTGGTCAGTGTGGAGCTGCTTTGAAGGACTTCGAGTCCTTCAGGGAGCACCTGGCCAGGCATCTCCAAGCTGACCATAGGAACGACGCCATAAGGCATCCCTGCCCCAAGTGTGAAGCTGCTTTTCCAGATAGAGAGGAGATGCTGACGCACCTGACGAAGCATTACCTGGGTCAGGTCAGCAAGGAGTATGCCTGTGGGGCCTGCAAGAAGCTCTATCCCCATCCAGACCTTCTGCAGAGGCACTTGTTGGATAGCCACGCTCACCATCTCTACAGGTGCGCTCTCTGCAGAGACACCTTCGACTCCAGGGTGGCGATACAGGTACACTTCGCTGTGAAGCATAGTCAGGAGTGCAGGATATATCGCTGCAACGTCTGCACCGTTTCTAATAACGAGAACTCGCCCGGGAATGCGCCTGGTGAGGGAAGAAGCTTCTTCAGGAGCGAGGCTGAAATGGCTAGCCATGTCAGGAACGTCCACGCGCCGCCCACGGTGTCTAATAGTAGCCCTGCGGCGAGGAGTCCTGCGTCCACGCCTGGGATGACGGGAAACTCTGGACCTAGATGTGTTTTCTGTGGGATCTGTTGTAACTCGGAACTGGAGCTGCAGTTGCATCTAGCCAGCCACTCGACTAGTCTCTACAGGTGCCCCATCTGCAGGGAGGGCTTTGCTGTTGAGTTCTTGTTGGATAGACACATCGCACAGGCGCATCATTCTGTCGAGCACCAGGCTAACACCAGGAGTAACTCCAGAGAGAATGGACGCATAGGAAGACTGCCTAGGTCGTCTCAGGAGGAGGTGTGTATTTGGATTGTAATGTTGTTGAATATTTTGTTCTAGATAATTGTAGTCTTAATGCTTTGCATCCCATTACAGCCAAAGTCCCAGAAGAGGGGTCGTTCTCCAGCCTCCAGCAACAACAACTCCTTGAACCAGCGGGACAACAACAACAAACGACCAAACTACACCAGCACAGGGGCTCAACAGTGCGAGCTGTGCGAGAGGGGGGAGTTCGCGAACGAGGCGGAACTCCAAGCCCACAAGAAGCTGGCCCACGCGTCAAAGCTGCAGAACAAGTCGCTCTCGAGCCTTAGCATGACTTGCGCTTACTGCGGCGAGGTGTGTCGTTCTCGGGCCGAGCTGGAGTCACATACGAGGATCCAGCACGCCTCGAACGAGCCTGGCGGACGCCACAAATGCAACATATGCGACGAGGTGTGTCCTTCAGGCCCGACGTTGGCCGAGCACAAGCTTCAGAAGCATTGCAAGATCCAATTAAGCGACACCTGTGTGGTCTGTCGCGGTAGCCTAGCGTCTGAATCGCAGTTCCTCGAGCACGTTCAGAGACACAGCCTGGAGACTGTGGACCCTCAACAGAGACTGGACGACTCCCTTCCTCATCTTCCAGCAGCGTGTGTCGTTTGCAGGCAAACGTTGATCAGCGACTTGGAGTGTCGGCTACACGCCAGGTACCACCTCAGGGTCTCGCCTAGTTCCCACAGTTCCGCGTCCAGTCCCACTCCGAAGCAGAAGAGTCAGAGTCCTGGTTGCTGTCTCTGCTTAAGGGATTACTCCACTGACGACTTCGTCAGCTTACCTCCCAGTCACTTGAGCGGCGGAGGACAGTCTCTGAGAGTCTGCAAATCTTGCTACATTCGCCACTCTCAGGGACTCCCCATTCTGAACTCGCCGTACGAGCATGCACGAACCAAGTGCGATAAAAGCTGGATCTCCAGCAAGGATTCGCAGTGGGACGGGTCCAGAGACAGGTGGGACGCCGAGCGTGTGTTCAAAGTGGAGGACAGGACGAACGAGGCGAATGATAGCAAGAGATGTCCGGACTGTGGGGTGAAGTTTGAGGACCCTGAGGAGGCGGAGAAGCATAGGCTCGCGGAACATAAGAAGATTGGATCTAGTTCGAACACCTACACCTGCATACAATGCCAGGTAATTGAAGATCTTAGTAAAGTCTTCTGAGATCATTTGCTAGAGTTTTAGATTGATTGGTCTTACTCACAATTTTGTTAGGAAATTTCTTCTGCTCCTAGCGTACGACAAATAATCCAATCAGATTGTAGCTCCGCTTGCTAACGATCAGGGCCAGCTTTCTCGCCCCTAGTTGTAGGCAACCGGAACTACATCTCGACTCGTGGGTTGCCATTTACTAGGAGCAGAGAATATTCCCCTATAAAATGTTCTCTTCTAAATAGCGCGGTAGTCAAAGTGTTCAATGTCCTTAATCTTTATTCCACCTGTTTCAGATGTCGTTTCCAACGGAAGCTAAGATACAACAGCACGTCAGAAAGGAACACTTGGAGGCCTCGGGGAAGGCATCCATCGAGGCACTACGGTGTCATCTGTGTCTCTTTGAGGCTGGCAGTCCCTTGCAGTTGCAGAGCCACTTGATAGAGCACACTTTTGCTGGATGCGCTGCTCTCGGCTGTTACATCTGCCAGTCTCTCTTCACCGCGCCTATCGGTCTTCAGGTACTTAAGGTTTATTTTTATTTTATTAGAATGTTATTTCTCCCGAAGACCTTGTACAGCTGACAGGTTTTAAGAAGCTCTTTCCATCCTCCCGGTTTCAGAACCATATGCTCCAGGAGCACGGTTTAGGCGCTCGTCCGTACGACTGTTCTAAGTGCACCCTCAAGTTCTTCTTCAGAGCTGAGCTGGACCACCACGTGCTAACATTCCATCGTCCAGGAGAAGAAGCCTCTTCGCCTAACGGAAACGTGCAGAACGCCATCGAAACGAAAGCAAAGGACGCGGAGGACCATAATTGCGACGAGGGCATCACTGTGAAAGAGGAACTGCTGCTGCCAGACGCCGGCGACGAAGAGGAAGAGATCAACGTGGATGAACAAATGGAAAACGAGGACCGAGAGGATGACAATCAAACGGAAACGGACCAGAAACCGAAGGCAGAGATTCATGCAGAAACTGTCCCTGACAAGGAGGAATCGTGATTATCTTGAGAAGATAATTCAGAATTAGTTTGGATTGCTTGAAGGAACCAAGTACAAGCATTTGAGAGAATTAGGGTCGAGCCCGATGGAACTATGTATATACTCAATGCTAAGGTGCTTGATGAGTTGCAGGGGGTATTGTTAGGGCAGTAGCTCCATTTCACAGTTTTCTTTTTTTTTTTTTATTCACAAAGACATTATGATTTAATAAATTGTAGAACTTGATGAAGAAGATAAAAGAGCGTTGTTGAAGCTGCGATCAGTATGTATGTAGATAACTGTAAATACGTTTCTAATAGTTTCGTATCGTACTCTTTTTTTCCCTTTAAAATGCTTATTTTTTTTTTATTCTGTTAGTCATCGAGCAAAGCTTCTTAAAAGAATAAAGAATATCGTCAAATTTTAAGGTAACGTTTCTACCTTGTTTCGATGACAGGAGTCTCTAGTAAGGCCTGCACGATATAATAATGATTTTGCTCGTTGGTCACTGCATAAAGTTTGCATCAGTGTCAAGGTAAATTCTTTGATAATAACGATTTCACGCTTTGTTCATAGTTGATTTGAACATTAGAATAGTAGCAGTTTAATTGAATTTTCATTCAATTTTGATGGAGCCTTGTTTTTTTTTTTATCTACTGTCCGTTATTGTTTCATAAAGATTCCTTTATAGTATTACAGAGTATTGTGATAGAATGAGTTGAGAGCGTAAGGCAAAGAGTAACCATGATACTGGGGTTCGAAATTGTATTATAATTCGAAACACCAAATCCTTCGCATCTTAATATAAATATTAATAAAGCTGTATCGATTTTTGTACGTAAAACTTGATAATAGTTCTTCGAAACCGCCGTTAATTTTATTGTTCACGTTAATATTTGAACACTACACGATGCGTTCATTCTGTTACGATACTATTTTATTCTATTTAAAAATGTAGGTATAAGTCGCAATGTTGAATACCATTGTCTCATAAACATCGTGTAAAACAAATAAAGTGAAGGTCAACATCTTATACATCGTCTAGTGCCCCGCTAGAACCAGGCCATCTTAATATCATCGTTATTTTATACAATAGCAAGGAGTGCTGTTTACAAAATGTTGATCGTTAACATTATTGCTTCGTGTACGATTACATTTATTTGTTAGAGTATATTCCGCGTGGGAGTCAATCTACCTGAACGAATTTGTAACATAAGAACATTAATTCTTATTAAAATGAAAAAAAAGAAAGACGTATCACTAGGTGATACTGTAAATACGTTGATTAGTATTAGAAAATATTACTCCACACGTTTCAAGAATTTGTCTGTACCGTAAACGGTAACTATTTAAAGGAAGCAGATGCAATAACTTTGTCCACTAGGCTTAGCGACACGGTACGATAGTTCTTCATAAAATAAATTATTGTTTTAAATCGTCCAAGATCACCACGACTATTTATCCTTCCCCGTACTAGGAGTACGATCATTCCTCTGCTGTCTTTAAATAAATTTCGCTAAAATTCCAGATACCAAAATGTAAAATCGGGCGAAGTTTAGTTGTTGTCACCAAGTAAGCGCGGAGTATACTCCTATTAGATGGCAACTTAACCTAGCCAGCTTGTAGGCAGAGGTCCCCTATTATGCGGCAACAAATACTAGCCTGTTTGTCGGTTCGGTTGTCATACCATAGGAGCACAGGTGTAAGTTTGGTGACAAAATTAAAAATTGTGCCACCTCTTCGAGTATCATATTCTCCTGATACAAAAAGGTAAGTTTCGAGTCAGAATTAA